>NC_061113.1:252337214-252407936 GCF_002878395.1 Capsicum annuum
TTTTTTTTTTTGCAGCTTCTACTCCTAAAAGTGCACTTACTCCATATACATACACACACATCACATGACTCGCAGTCGAAGGCATCTAATCATAAGAATGTAAAATAAGTGGTTCCAAGTTGGGGCGGCCACGAAAAATAGAAAAAATCTAGTCAAATCGAAAACAAAAATCAACGCTTTCTGGCTTGGTATGTGATTGAAAATATATCATCATACTGTCATGATCTCGATTAAGATATGACAGAATTAATAAACAAAAATTGAAATTGCAAGTGTTTTTGGGACGATTTTCTGGTTTTTACTAAAACGGAAGAAAACGAACGTCAATTACAAGATAAGAAATGCTGAATTAAACTAAGTTACCTAGTTGATATGGACTTCCATGGTAGCTGAGAAATCTACAGAAAGAAGGAGAAGGACTAGAGAATGAGAAGAGAAGAAGAGAAATGAGAAAGGAGTGAAGAATACTAGATTTTTCGTTAGCTGATTTCTCTCTCCTCAATGGCTTTTAACAACCTGCTACTGACGTGTCATGATCACAGCCTTGGAGCTTCATTCATTAACATTCCATTTCAGTCGTTGATTCCAAATTTTGGTTATTCACTTTATCCACGTCGTGGCTTCGAACCTCAGTTCCCACATTCTTTATTTGATTTATTCTACTATTAGTCTACACTAATCAGGTCATAACGTATCCCCCTCCATCACAACATCCTTGACCTCAAGGATGAGAATCAAACCTAGGGAACTTAGCTTGGAGGAATGCATAGTCTTCCCAAGTCGCATCCTCTGGTGGTAGATTGGACCACTGTACCAACACTTTAACTCCGGCTATTTTGTCCTTCTTAACCAACTGTCTTTGTAAGATAGCTATTGGTCGGACCAAGAATTGACCATCATCACCAGTACAGGGCAGAGCAGATTGAACTACCACACGATTACCTATCTTCTTTTTGAGTAGTGAAACATGAAACATTGGATATACCTTGGAATCAGGAGAAAGTGCCAGTCGATAAGCTACTGGACCAACTCTAGCAAGAATTTTGTATGGACCATAGTACTTTGATGAGAGCTTTAAATTCTTCCTCAATGCAATAGAAGTTTGCCTGTAAGGTTGTAGTTTAAGATAGACCATGTCATCCACTTGAAATTCCCTGTCAAACCTTCTTTTATCAGCATAGAACTCCATCCTCTGTTGAGCTTTTCTTAGGTTATCCTTCAAAGTCTGGTGCAGTTGTTGTCTCGTCATGATAGCATCTTCAGCAGCTGGTACATTTGTCTCCAACAATGGTCCAAGTGTCAAATGAGGAGGAGAGTATCCATATAAAGCTTTAAAAGGAGTACACTGTAAACTAGGGTGAAAAGTGGTATTATACCACCACTCAGCAATAGTAAGCCATTGCTCCTACTGGTTAGGTCTGCAAGACACCATACATCTAAGATAATTCTCTAAGCACCTGTTCATTCTCTCAGTTTGACCATCACTCTGAGGATGATAGACAATGCTATAGTGTAGTTGAGTGCCCAACAACTTGAACAATGCTTGCCAAAAGTTGCTTAGAAAGACCTTATCTCTGTCAGTAACAATAGAATCTGGAGTACCATGTACGCAATGAATCCTATTCCAGAAAATTTCAGTAACTGTCACAGCAGTGTAAGGGTGGGCAAGAGCAATGAAATGTGCATACTTGGCCATCTTATCAACTACCACAAGGATCACTTCTTTACCCTTAGATTTTGGAAGCCCTCAATGAAATCCATGCTTATGTGACTCCAAGCTTGGTTAGGTATGGGCAATGGTTGCAATAGATCAGGATAGGCAACATTATCATCTTTGCTCCTATGGCAAACATCACAGCTTTCTACATAGTCAATTACCATTTGCTTCATATTAGGCCAATAAAATACTTGTAACAGTCTTTTAAGTGTACCCAATTGATCGGAGTGACCACCAATAGGTGAATCATGGGATGTAGACATTAACTGGTTTCGAAGTTCTCCAACAACTCCAATGTAAACCTTTTCTTTATTTCTAAGAATTCCAGAAGAATAATGCCAAATACTAGGGCCCTACAGAGTTATTGTGACCTGAACAATCAACTCTTGCACCTGTGTATCTCCTTCATAACTGTAAGTCACCTCTTGCATCCATAACGGAATAGAGGCATCTGCCACCATGTTCTCCGTACCCTTTTTATATTGAATCTCATAGTCCAGGCTTAGTAATTTAGTGAGACTTTTTTGCTGAATTGTTGAAGTCACTTTTTGTTCTATCAAATACTTTAGGTTGTGGTGATCAGTCCTGACCACAAAATGATTGAACTAGAGATAATGCCTCCATTTATCCACTACATTCAACAAAGCCATATACTTTTTCTCATAGATAGATTTGCCCCGGTGCTTGGGTGTTAGTACTTTACTAAAATAGGCTATGGGCTTACCCTCTTGCATGAGTACTACACCAATGCCACTGTGACTAGCATCAGTCTCTACAATAAATTCTTTGGTAAAATCAGGCAACACTAGCACTGGCGTATAAGACATAGCAGACTTAAGAGTTGAAAAAGCTAAATCGGCTTCTTTATTCCATTTGAAAGAATCCTTCTTAAGAAAGTCTGTCAAGGGTCTACAAATAGCTCCATATCCGGCCACATATTTTCTATAATAACCAGTTAATCCAAGAAACCCCCAAAGAGCCTTGATTGATTTAGGAGTGGGCCAGTTAACCATGGCTTGAATCTTAGCCAGATCAGTTGATACCCCTTCACTAGTGATCACATGAGGATCATTCTCAACTTTCTTAGTCCATAATCAAATAATTGTCATTTTTCACTCAATTATTAAAACTTGAGTCACCTACACTTTATTTTCAAATTCTTTTGTCACGTTTAACTCAAACCCCCATGAATCTATATGTATATTTATATTATATCAAAAGTGTGGAGGACCTTAGTTATTTTAACTTTTTGCGCTTCATTAAAAGTCTTTGATTTAGACAAAATCGTCTTTAAACTATTTTTTTTAATAGTTAAGAGTTGAAAATTAATTAAATATAAAATCTTTCCTTATTAAAAGTCATATGAAAACTAATACCTTTTTCATTAATTTAAGAATTCTAAATCAACTAAATTTGCTTTTAAGAAGATTTGAAAAATTTAAAAATAAATATAAAAACATTAGAATAAGAAAAATTAAAGAAGTATCAAATTTTTAAAAGTTTTAAATACATAATAAGAATGTAATCAACGTTTTATAAAGATTTGACTTTAAAAACAAGGAATGATTTTAAATATAGAAAAAAGAAGAAGAAAATAATCATAGCACATATATGATTCAAATTGATGCAGTTATCTTAACTTCTGACAGCAAGGGAAAGAGGTACTACAAGACAAGCGCAAAAATAATGATTCATCAATCAGTTGGAACTTTAGGTTGGTGTGTGTGTGTGTGTATATATATATATATATATATATATATATATATATATATATATATATATATATATAGGTTTACATTATTATATTAAATATTAAAGTATGAAGGATTTTTGAAAAGTCATTTGAACTTTTTATATTTTATTAAAATCTCCGTAATAGATAAAAATAATTTAACTTTAAATAAGCAAATGTTACACGTGCGGTTAAACTAGTTGTATTTAATTGTCAAAAGAATTTATGAATTGTAATTAATTAAAACTTAAATTAAATAAAGCAGTTAGGAGATTATATTACTAAACCATATAGTTATTCCATTTGAATGATCTGAATATATATCTATAATATATTAAAAGTGTGAGCCGCTCAGAAAAGTTATTTGAACTTTTTGTCCTTCATTAAAATACTCTCTTTTAGACAAAACCGTCTTTTTATTATTTTATTCAATTTATTATTTAATATTTAATACTAAACTCCTAAAATATATGAGACTCGAAAATATATGGAAGGAGAATCAATTAATATTTTTCTTTGTACTGGTCAACTAGAAAAATGCTCCTAAAATAGAACTCTATTAAGAAAATACTTCTATAAATATTGAGATCTAGAGAATAATTATTTATACTAATTTCTGCACACAATGTGCTTAGGTCTTTCAATAACATACATGCGTACTTTTTTTTTACGTTTTTCTTTGACTATGTTTTATTCTCTCTTCTTGTTCTTCCTTAGCTATTGATTCACTTGTATTCCTTAGATTTTAGGTAGTTGATTTTTTTATTTTGTAAAGTATTACCTTCTCATTTTTTTCGATCAATGTATGGATAAATATATACAAGCCATCAGGCTTTGTATAATAAATTCAATAAATGTTTTTATTATTAGTTTGTATAATAATTATATTGTCTTAATATCTCTATTAGTTTATTATTTTGTGGTATTTTACAGATTGTGGACGAATATTGATCAGGTTTGAGGAATTTTTATGTGTAAAGTTTAAATTTAATTAGATTATTTTGATATCTTTTTTATCATATTGTTTTGTTGTAGTTTGCAAGTGGTAGATAAATGTCGTTCGACTTTGAAGATTTTTTTTAGGTAAGGGTTAAATTTAATTATATTGCTTTGATATCTCCGACTTGAGAATTTTTTTTGTGTAAAGATTAGGTATAGATATATTATTTTGATATCTCTATTATCGTATTATTTTGTTATAGTTAACAGGTGGTAGATGAGTGTCAGACGCTTTGAGGAAATTTTAGTGTAAAAGTTAGATTTAATTGTATCATTTGATGTCTCTATTATCGTATTGTTTTATTGCAATTTACAGGTGGTAGATGAATGTTTATTAGCTTTGAGAATTATTTTCGATAAAGGTTAGATTTAGTTAAATAAATTCTCCATATTTACATATTCAAAAGATGTTGAATTTAATTATTGTATTCATTTTTATTGTTTAAATAATTTTTTTATTTAGTTTAACGTTTGAATTTATTAAAGTGAGGTACACACGCGAGGTCCCCTGAACTAATATATATATATATATATATATATATAGAGAGAGAGAGAGAGAGAGAGAGAGAGAGAGAGAATTTTAAATTATTATAACATAATTTAGTTTCAAAATTTAGTTTTGAAATAGAAAAGATACGATGATTAATATACAACAACAACAAACCCAGTATATTCCCACATAGTGGGGGTCTGGGAAGGATAAGATGTACGCAGTTCATATCTCTACCTCTAAAGAACTAAAAATGTTGTTTCCGATAGACCCCCGACTCGAGACACGAAATACTACACAAATACATAGTAAAGTATGGAATAAGATGGCATAACATAAATACGACACCCACAAGTAATAGAAAATAGAGAAAAGTAAACAGATTCATAATAAAGTATGAAATAAGGTATCATAACAAAAATAATACCCTACCAAATAATTCCCTACACTAGCGACCCAAACTGACCCTAGTCTTCTACCCTAATTCGTATCCTCCAGATCCTCCTAGAATCATGTTCTTAATGAGCTGTAACTGCTCCATATCTCGCCTAATCACCTCTCCCCAGTACGATGATTAATATGAGACCAAGATAACTTTGTTTAAGCAAATTAAATTTGACATTTTTTTGTTACTGATATAAGTCCGGTAATTTCTATCTACAACAACGTCAAACGTTTGGTGAAATTTCAACAGTAAAATCTTTTAAACTTTCAATTGGGCTAATAATTAAAGTATAGAATAAAGGAAAACAAAGTCCACCTTTGTCGACATCGGAGAGCTCGCCAGAACTCCGATCTGCCACTCTCCAATCCCAATGGATTTCCAACTGAATTCCCAAATCTCCGGCGACTCCCTTTCTTCCTCCGCATCCTCCACCGTCCAAACACCCTCCACTTCCAACCACCACCAAAACGGTGGCGCTCCGATCAACAACAGCGACCCCATGCATTCTTGGTGGGAATCCATCTCCAAAGCTCGTTCTCGCATCCACCTCCTCTCCTCCCTCCTCCCCTCCTCCGCCGGTGACGCTTCTCTCTCTGCCCTGGCCGACTCAGACCGTCCTGCGCGGTCCCTTCTCCTCTCTCCGGCGGCATACTTTTCTATTTCATCCTCCCTCTCTTCCCCTTCCTCCGGCGCCGGCGACGATCCTCTTTGTCACTGGCTTTATGACACTTTCCTTTCCTCCGATACTGATCTCCGCCTTGTGGTACTCTCCTTTATTCCCCTTTTATCCTCCATATATCTCTCGCGAATTCATTCTTCTACTTCTACTTCTACTTCTCTTTCTGGTTTTGAAGCTGTTCTTCTTTCCCTTTACGCCGCTGAAACGAAATCCCGTGGAGGAAAACCGATACTCATTTCTATTCCCGATCTCTCTCAGCCTTCACTATATCATTGTCCAAAAAACCCCACTCCGGCAAAATCAAACTCCAGTTCGTCTAATGCCCAGAATCGCCGTGCTTTGGTGGGAGTTTTATCGCCGCCTCTTGAGTACCAAATTGCTGTGAAGTCAACTAAACGTGCTTGCATTGTTGGGGTAGCTCTGGATTGTTACTATAAACAGATTTCCCATATGCCCAGTTGGTCTAAGTTGGATTTTTGCAAATTTGCTGCTGATTGGGGTGGTCAATATTGTTCTTGCGTGTCAGAGTTTGATGAAACTGATGGAAATTCAGAGAATTCTGTTGAAATTAGTAATGGGGATTTGGAGGGCGTTTCTAAAGCTGTAGAGAATTTGGGAATTGAAGATGGATATGATGAATTAAAGCCAAAAGGTGCAAGAATTCCACTCCCATGGGCGCTTTTGCAGCCTGTGATAAGGATCTTGGGCCATTGTTTGTTGGGTCCTTTGAATGCTGAGGATGTAAAGGATGCTGCTTCAGTGGCAGTTAAATGTCTGTACGCAAGGGCTTCACACGAGTTGAATCCGCAGGCAATTTTGGCAACTCGGAGTTTGATTCAGCTTGATAAGAGAGGTCGTGAGGCGGCAGCTAAGGTAGCTGCTGCAGCAACTGTTGGGTCAAATGCTACCACGCCCAATAAAGCTAAAAAGCCGGAGATCCTTTTGGTTTCCAAATGACTGCAGTGAACTCGATGGTATGACTGGTTTTCACTAATTATTTTTTCACACGGTCTTCCCTTATCAAATGACTCAAGTGTTGTATGATTCTGAATTTTAAGTGGCAACGTGCTTGTGTGCTTTGTAACTTGATTTTCTTTTCAATATTTTAGAGGGAACGTTACTGCTTCTGTGTGGTGTGGTGTACTGCAGCGATTTCTTGTCCTTTTAGCAGCTAAAAGACTAAGTGGTTTGTCTTTTGTGGGTGACCTTCATTAGGTGATTACCGTATATCTATATATTTCCTTGTTTATGCCACTACAAGTTCATCAAATTGTTTAGTTGAATGTTCATTTTTGTAACTGGTCGTTGCCATATGATTTATATTAGTTGATTAATTCTGTTGGAATTATGATTGAATGGGTTAATAGTGTTGTTTTGAGAATATTAAATTTTTTGTTTTAGCGGTAGTGCTTCCCAATATGTAGAACAAACTTGAGCTATCTTCATTCTAAAACCTCCAATGTTCTGTACTCCTTTTTAATGTCAAATTAAAGATTTTTTTTTTCTTTAAAAAGGAAGCAAAAAGTACTTGTAAATTTAAGTCAGATACCTTTTCCACTATCTGCATCTATAGTGTTTCTATGTATGGAGATCAACAAGAATATTGGATTACAGTATTTTAGCGATAATGAACATTAAGTATTATAGAGCTATGGGTACACTCTTCGAATACTCAATAAAAGGGTTAAGGGCTAACTAACTTGGTGAGCTCCTTTCCACAGTTGAGGTGGAGGACTCAAACCTTATCAGTATCATACAATCCCCCCCCATGTAACTAAAAGGATAATCAATAAAGGATTGTTCCCTTATAACAGATGAATATAGACTTGACAAGCATGTTTCCTCAGTCTCTAATATTAATCAAAATTAGCTTCAAGATATTGTTTGATATGTGGAAAATGTGGATGGTAAGTTAGGCAAATTTTAACAAAATTGTTGGTACTCTATTGTTTAGTGAAATTGCAGCACTTGTTGGAAGAAGGGAAGATGATACTCCATGATTGGCTTCTCCGGCTCTATGTATAAAGGTAGATAATGGACTTGATATATATAGGCCCTTTTTGAGAGTTTGATGATTGAGCAAGCATTAGCATTTGCAAATTACTAACCAGTTCATAAGTGGTCGAAGTGTGGACAAATTCTTGTTTTGTAGTTTGTAATTTGGATAGTGGCCATGTTTTAAGCTTGCACTAGATTTTGTTTGAAGGTGTAGGTGGGATTCTGGGTATAGCCTGATTTATGTTTCATTATGCATTTTAACTTGGTGATTTCTCCTGAAAATTGTGATATATTCATATTTGGTACGTGATGTATTTTCTGTTTGACACTGGAAGATTCTGCTGTTTACTGTATTGTCATTCGGGTCTGACAGGAATGATACTATGCATAATTAATGCAAAATGGAACCAGTTATGAATCCAGGTAAGTTTAAAGATCAGCAGAGTAATTTCGTAGTTTCTCCCGTTCATCTTTGTATGTTTCTGCTATTTGCGAAGTTCTTTGTTTAAATGTCATATAAACTCATCTGACTTCAGTTCTCAAGCACTGTAATTCGAGTTCCATTGCTCCCTGCTTTATATCCTTAGGGTAGGGGCTAGAATTTATTGGTCCTCCATTCCATGAGAAGTGTATTCCAGAAGTTGGGATTTAGAAACTTCTATTTCATCTATATGCTTCCTCTGTACCCTACCTCACAATATTTCTCTGTGAAACTTCGTTGTTCATTTTCACATGAATTTGTTGGAATAATAGTGTCCTTTTATTAAATGCATGCCTTATGCTTCCTTAGTCAGGTACTGCTTGAAGAGACAATCTTTGAAGTACTTGCCCATCAATTTCCTTTCCGTTACTAATGGAGTTGTTCTGCCACATTTGCACGTTAATTTTATGCTCTTATAAGCAATTGGAGAAGAGGTTTACTTGGTCAAAGAATAGGTGTTTATTGTGTTATTTATGTGTATCCTCTATAACTGCTACAGGTTTTGTTTGGTAGGTCATGAGGGCACTATATTTCTGTAGCAGTCATAGAGGATACACATAAATCACATTGTAAACACCTATTCTTTGTCCAAGTAAACTTCTTCTCCAATTGCTTATAAGAGCATAAAATTAACGTGCAAATGTGGCGGAACAACTCCATTAGTAACGGAAAGGAAATTGATGGGCAAGTACTTCGAAGATTGTCTCTTCAAGCAGTACCTGACTAAGGAAGCATAAAGAATGCATTTAATCAAAGGACACAATATTATTCCAACAAATTCATGTGAAAATGAACAACGAAGCTTCACAGAGAAATATTGTGAGGTAGGGTACAGAGGAAGCATATAGAAGTTTCTAAATCCCAACTTCTGGAATGGAGGATCAATAAATTCTAGCCCCTACCCTAAGGATATAAAGCAGGGAGCAATGGAACTCGAATTACAGTGCGTCAGATGAGTTTATGACATTTAAACAAAGAACTTCGCAAATAGCAGTAACATACAAAGATGAACTGGAGAAACTGCGAAATTACTTTGCTGATCTTTAAACTTAAAACTTACCTGGATTCAAATTCATAACTAGTTCTATTTCGCATTAATTATGCATAGTATCATTCCTGTCAGACCCTTATGACAATACAATAAATAGCATAATCTTCCAGTGTCAAACAGAAAATACATCACGTACCAAATAGGAATATATCACAATTTTCAGGAGAAATCACCAAGTTAAAATGCATAATGAAACATAAATCAGGCTATACCCAGAATCCCATCTACACCTTCAAACAAATCTAGTGCAAGCTTAAAACATGACTGCTACAGAATAAGAATTTGTCCACACTTCGACCACTTATGTACTGGTTAGTAATTTGCAAACGCTAATGCTTGCTCAAACTCTCAAAAAGGGCCTATATATATCAAGTCCATTATCTACCTTTATACATGGAGTATCATCTTCCAACAAGTGCTGCAATAGAGTACCAACAATTTTGTTAAAAATTTGCCCAACTTACCATCCACATATCAAACAATATCTTGAAGTTAATTTTGATTAATACGAGAGACTGAGGAAACATGCTTGTCAAGTCTATATCATAGGCTGGCAGTAGACTTACTCTCTGTTTGGATGATGGTTTCATAATGTACGGTACTGTATAGTATAATACAATGTTTGGATAGACTGTATCATTCACTACTGTTTAATAATAGTTTTTTTGTTTGGTTTGACAGTATGGTACTGTATCGTAACGGGTAATTTTACTAAAATACCCCTGATTATTTTAAATTTATAATAATTAGGAATATTTTTTTATTAACTATAAGCAGGATTTTCTTTGTGTTGTCACTGGCATATAAAAACACATTCAAAGAGTAGAAAATGATGATCCATGACAAAATCATTTTGTACTGTCACACAAAGGACTGATTTCAACTTTGCCCAGAAGGACTGCCCGTATCATGACTTTTAAGTTTTTTTTGGAAAACTACAAAGAAATCGGTAGATACAAACGTGCATTTTTTTCTAGTTGTCTCAACACTGAAAACAGTCAGAGAGAAGAGGCGGTTAGAGCTGCAATCCACGGGAAGTGCAAAATATATTTGAGGTTGTATTGTCACTTGTCAGTAACAAGAAGAGTCCTTGCTGTAGAACTATAGAATTGTTGCTTCATTTGTTTTAGTTTAAAGTTATGAACTAACCAGAAAAGATTGTTTGATATTCATTACCATTAACAACTTGAAATGTGCATATTAATTACAGAATCCTAGATGATGTCTTCTATGATTCTTGGCACTATCAGCTGTCGCTTTGAATAAAAAAAAATACAAGAATCTTATTTATTTATTTATCACAGAAAACCATAACCAGTGACACATATATTTTATAAAACTAGTTCTCAAAACCAAATCAAAATGTTTCCAGGAACCAAAAACAAACCAAACACAAACCAAACTTAGCTGGTTATCCAGTGGGAGTTCTTGCATTTAACCACTCAACATTCAAATATTTGGTGCAGTCACCACATGGGAAAGGTAAAGAGAAGCTGACCAGGGCATAGAACAACTAGTGGTGAAGCCAGAATTTTTAATAAGGGAAATGTAAAATACGTAACATAATATATTTAGGCATCAAGAATTCAGTCAATGACATGTTGAAAGAACACAAGAAGAAAATAATAAGCAGTTAAGTTTTAAAAAAATACCTGGAGGACGAGCGTAGAAGAATAGAAGGTTTTGTCTAAAGGAGTTTTTAGGAGTTTAGTATTAAAAAAATATTAAATAATAAATTGAATAAAATAATGAAAAGTCGGTTTAGCCTAAAGGAGAGTCAAAAAGTTCAAATGATTTTTCTAAGGGGCCTCACACTTTGAATATATTATAGATATATATTCAGATCATTCAAATGGAATAACTATATGGTTTAGTAATATAATCTCTTAATTGCTTTATTTACAACAACAACAACAAACCCAGTGTATTCCCACTTAGTGGGGTCTGGGGGGGGTAAGATGTACGCAGTCCATACCTCTACCTCTGATGAAGTAGAAAGGCTGTTTCCGAAAGACCCCCGGCTCAAGTCACGAGATATCACACAAACACATAGTACAGCACAGAAGCAGATGACGTAACATAGATACGGCACCCATAAGGAATATAAAACAGAGTAAAGCAGGAATGCAGGAATATAAAGCAGAGGAAAGCACACATATTCGTAATAAACATGGAACACGGGACACGGACATTGAATACGGAATCATAACAGGAATACACCCCCACCAATTAATTCCCTACACTAGCGACCCGAACTGGCCCTAATCCTCTGCTGTAATTCGCATCTTCCAGACCTTCCTATCTAGGGTCATGTCCTCGGTGAGCTGTAACTGTTCCATGTCCCGCCTAATCACCTCACCCCAGTACTTCTTCGGTCTACCCCTACCCCGTCTAAAACCATCCAACGCTAGTCTCTCACACCTACGGACCGGGGCATCCATGCCCCTCCTCTTCACGTGTCCGAACCATCTCAATCGTGCTTCCCGCATCTTACACTCCACTGAAGTCACACCAACCTTCTCCCGGATAGTCTCATTCCGAACTCTATCCCCTCGGGTCAGTCCACACATCCAGCGCAACATCCGCATTTCTGCCACCTTCATTCTTTGGATGTGGGAGTTCTTAACTGGCCAACACTCCGCTCCATACAGCAAGGCCGGACGGACTACCACCCTATAGAATTTGCCTTTAAGCTTGGGCGGCACCTTCTTATCACACAGCACCCCCGATGCGAGTTTCCACTTCATCCATCCCGCCCCAATACGGTGCGATACATCCTCGTCAATCTCACCGTTACTCTGGATCACGGACCCGAGATACTTGAACTTATCCCTCTTCCCTACCTCCTGTGCTTCTAGTCTCACTACTACCTCATTCTCCAGCCTCACGTCATTAAACTTACATTCCACATACTCTGTCTTGGTTCTGCTCACCCTGAACCCTTTAGACTCCAGAGTTTGCCTCCACAACTCTAATTTGTCATTCACACCCCCTCGAGTCTCATCTATCAGGACTACATCGTCTGCAAAAAGCATACACCACGGCACCTCCCCTTGGATACGCCGCGTCAACACATCCATTACTAACGCAAACAAAAAGGGACTAAGAGTAGATCCCTGATGCAATCCTGTCAGGACAGTGAAATGCTCTGAGTCTCCTCCCGCCTTCCTCACCTGGGTTTTCGCTCCCTCATACATATCCTTAATTACTCTGATATATGCCTGCGGTACTCCACTCACCTCCAAGCATCTCCAAAGCACTTCCCTGGGGACTTTGTCGTACGCCTTTTCCAGGTCGATGAACACCATGTGCAAATCCTTCTTCCTCTCCCTATACTGCTCCACCAACCTCCGTACCAGGTGGATTGCCTCCGTCGTCGAGCGGCCGGGCATAAATTCGAACTGGTTTTCCGAAATAGACACTATCCGTCTCAGCCTCACCTCGACCACTCTCTCCCAGATCTTCATAGAGTGACTCAGTAACTTAATCCCTCTATAGTTATTGCAACACTGAATGTCCCCCTTATTCTTATAGAGGGGGATCATGGTACTCCACCTCCACGCCTCGGGCATCTTTGCCGTCCTGAAAATTTCATTGAACAATGCAGTCAACCACCTTACACCAGCCTCTCCAACGAACTTCCAAAACTCCACCGGTATCTCATCCGGCCCCGTCGCCCTACCCCTTCGCATCCTGCGGACTGCCTGTCTAACCTCGTCTACCTTAAAACGTCTACAATAGCTAAAATCCCGACAATCCCCTGGGTGCTCCAGTTCCCCTAACACAATAGCTCTGTCCCCCTCGTCATTCAAGAGCCTATGAAAGTACGACTGCCATCTCTTCTTTATGTGGCCGTCCTCCACCAAGACTCTACCGTCCTCCCCCTTAATGCACCTCACCTGATCGAGGTCACGACCCTTCCTCTCCCTAGCCTTAGCGAGTCGGAACAACTTTATTTAATTTAAGTTATAATTAATTACAATTCATAAATTCTTTTGACAATTAAATACAACTAGTTTAACCGCACGTGTAACATTTGCTTATTTAAAGTTAAATTATTTTTATCTATTACGGAGATTTCAATAAAATGTAAAAAGTTCAAATGACTTTTCAAAAATCCTTGTGCCATGTTTTATTACGAATCTGTGTGCTTTCCTCTGTTTTCTAATACTTATGGGTGCCGTATTTATGTTATGTAATCTAGTTTTGTGCTTTACTATGAGTTTGTGTGGTATCTCGTGACTTGAGCCGGGGGTCTATCAGAAACAACCTTTCTACTTCTTTAGAGGTAGAGGTATAGACTGCGTACATCTTACCCCCCCAGACCCCACTAAGTGGGAATACACTGGGTTTGTTGTTGTTGTATATATATATATATATATATATATATATATATATACCAACCTAAAGTTCCAACTGATTGATGAATCATTACTTTTGTGTTTGTCATGTAGTAACTCTTTCCCTTACTGTCAGAGGTTAAGAGAGTCGCATCAATTTGAATTATATATGTGCTATGATTATTTTCTTCTTCTTTTTTCTATATTTAAAATCATTCCTTGTTTTTAAAGTCAAATCTTTATAAAATCGTTGATTACATTCTTATTATGTATTTAAAACTTATAAAAATTTGATACTTCTTTAATTTTTCTTATTCTAACGTTTTTATATTTATTTTTAGATTTTTCAAATCTTCTTAAAAACAAATTTAGTTGATTTAGAATTCTTAAACTAATGAAAAAAGTATTAGCTTTCATTAATTCTCATGACTTTTAATTAGGAAAGATTTTATATTTAATTAATTTTCAACTTTTAAATATTAGAAAAAATAGTGAAAAGACGATTTTGTCTAAATCAAAGACTTTTAATGAAGCACAAAAAGTTTAAATAACTAAGGTCCTCCACACTTTTGATATAATATAGATATAGATATAGATTCATGGGGTTTTGAGTTAAAGATGACAAAAGAATTTGAAAATAAGGTGTAGGTGACTCAAGTTTTAATAATTGAGTGAAGATGATAATTATTTGATTATGGACTAAGTACTCAACCTTCGGTTGCCCAAAGGAACATTTGGATCTTTTGGCAAATAAAGAATTCTCTCAGAGTGTATCAAACACCACAGTTAAATGCTTAATATGCTCTTCCAATGAAATACTGTAAATAAGTATATCATAAAAAAACTCTTAAGACAAACCTCCTGAGAAAAGGCTGAAAAAACTTGATTCATCAAAGCTTGAAAGGTTGCAGGTGCATTGGTTAAACCAAATGGCATAACTCTGAACTCATAATGACCCATATGGATTCTGAATGCAGTCTTGTATACATCGTCTACCTTCATCCTAATCTGGTGATAACCAGCCCTGATATCCACCTTTGAGAAAATTACAGAACCATGAAGTTCATCAAGCAAATCATCTACTATAGGAATAGGATACTTAACAGTGATGTCATTCAACCCCCTATAGTCTACACAGAACCTCCGCGTATCATCCTTCTTAACCAACAAGCTGGTAAAGAGAAGGGTGATTGACTTTGCTGGATAATACCTTGATTAAGCATGTTTGTGACTTGTTTCTCCAATTCATTCTTCTGATCATAGGTATACCTGTAAGGCCTCAGACTTACTGGAATTGAACCTGGATTGAGAGGAATAGCATAATCAAGTGTTCTGACAAGAGGCAAGGTCCTAGGCTCAGCAAATACATCTGGATAATACTCCAACACCTCCTTAACAGTGTCATCCACTCTTTCCTGATCTCCTTGGACCTCTAAATTCATCATGAATAGATGGGCAATAAGAGCTTGCCCCTTCTTCAAAATCTTGTTCATAGAACCACTGTGTATCATGTTTAGTCGGCCTTCTTCAGTTATACCTTTCAGTACTAGCTTATTCCCTTTCTTCCCAATAGTGACAGATTTCTTCTCATGAACTAATTTATTAGGGTTGTGTCTCTTCATCCAGTCATTTCCCAAAACAATGTCGCAATCACCGAGTGGGATGATAAGTAAATTCTCTTGGAAGGACCTGTCTTGCATCTTCCATGTGAAACCTTTGCAATGAGAAGTGCACATGACATAGTTATCATCGGCTACTCTCACTCTCACAAGGGCACAATAGCTAGCTTGATATCTAGCTCCAATAACAGTATGTTGGTCTATAAAACTATGAGTGCTTCTGGAATCAATTAATAAGGTAAGACCCTTATTCTTCACAGTACTACTGACCAATATAGTATTCACTCCTTGGTTGTTCCCAGAGAGTGTACTTAAACACCGAGCTTTCTGAATTTCTTGTTCCACATTTCCTTCAATGGTCAGATCAACACATAAGGGATCGTTTGTTGCTACTACTACTTCTACTTCATTCTCCACTTTAGCTTCTCCGATCAAACAATTAGTTGCTTCTTCTTACATTGGTGACCATGATTGTGCTTCTCTCCACACCTAAAACATAGATGATTGCTTTTTCTGTATTCATACACTTCAGGACTAAGTCTAAAAGGGCCAGGTTTAGTGGTGGGAGAATTTAGAGCTCTCATGGGAGATGGATTGCTCACAACGGCCACACTTCTGAATGCGCCCTTGTTCCTTTTATGAACAGCTTCTATGGCCCTCTCCTGCTTCCTAGCCTTTTCAATAGCCACCTTAAGAGTATTAGGCTTGAAAATCTTCACAACAAACCTGATTTCTTCCTTAAGAGCCCCTACAAAACTTGATAGGAAATAAGCATCGTTAAGTTGTGGATTCCTCACTAACATCTGTGCCTTAAGATCTTCAAACTTCCCAAGGAATTCATCCACAGTTCCAGTCTGCTGAAGCCTATTAAACTCTTCTACTATGTCATCCCTTATATCATCATCGAACCGACTGATCAGTTCTTCTTTAAATTCGGTCCAGTCTGCTGAAGCCTATTAAACTCTTCTACTATGTCATCCCTTATATCATCATCGAACCTACTGATCAGTTCTTCTTTAAATTCGGTCCAGTTCACCCCACCTCTACTTAACACTAGTGAACAATACCATGTTTCAGCTATCCCATTCAATTACAGTGCAACAGCTTCTACCTTTTGATTTTCCTGAGTTTTGTATAAGTTAAAATATCTTTCGCATTTATGGATCCATACTTTAGGGTCATGAACTTCAAAAGTGGGTAATTCTCATTTTGGAGGAGGAATTGGGACCACCTGCAATCTGTTCTGTCTAATGTCCTGAGCTTGAATTGGAAGTAAACCTCCACCAATTTGCTGCTCCGCTTGAGCTCTGTTAGGCATCCTTTCCAATGCAGTGAGTCGATCCAAGATTAGCTCTAAACTACCTTGAATCCCCGTCTGAGTTTCGCGAAATCCTTGTTGATTGTTCAGCACTTCATTCAACACTTCATCATGCCTTGCTAGCTTCTCATCTACCAACTTAAATCGAGTGCCCGCAGCCATCACTACCACACAGGTCCCACGAACCTGGTTCTGATACCAGATGTCATGATCTCGATTAAGATATGACAGAATTAATAAACAAAAATTGAAATTGCAAGTGTTTTAGGGACGATTTTCTGGTTTTACTAAAACGGAAGAAAACGAACGTCAATTTCAAGATAAGAAATGCTGAATTAAACTAAGTTATCTAGTTGATATGGACTTCCATGGTAGCTGAGAAATCTGTAGAAAAGGAGCAGAGAGTGAGGGGAGAAGAAGAAGAGGAGAGAAGAGAAATGAGAAAGCAGTGAAGAATATCAGATTTTTCGTTAGCTACTTTTTCTCTCCTCTGTGGCTTTTAACAACCTCCTGCTGATGTGTCATGATCACAGCCGTTGAGCATTCATTAACATTCCATTTCAGTCGTTGATTCCAAATTTTGGTTATTCACTTTATCCGCGCCCTGGCTTCGAACCTCAGCTCCCACATTCTTTATTTGATTTATTCTACTATTAGTCTGTACTAATCAGGTCATAACACATACATTTAAATAATACGACAAACTTGAATAAATCCAAAAACGGACAAAAATATGCGAGTAAAATCCAGCTTAATTGGTTTGATTCGATCCTAAATTTGAAAAACATACAAAATTGATTTGAATACGTACCAAACTTAACCATGAATATCCTTTCAAAGACGTGCTCTCACTCGTAAATAATACTATGTCCAACGAATTATCACTCCGAAAACGTTCAATTGTCGATATCATAGTACATCTAAAAATGAAAAGAGCAATTGATTAGTATAATGCATGTACATAATCACTTTGGCAGATTACGATGAGCTTTTTTAGAGCGATTGCATCCCAAAACAGCAGCCCGAAGTAAAACTTGATTTCCTTAAGCAAGCATTGAGGATTGTTCACAGTTGAAGTTTTAGGTATATCCCAACAGTGAATAGGAAAGGATTAACATACTACAATTGGATCATCTGAATGTCGACACTATTTCCCAGACACAAAATCAACCAACATACAGTAACAGCAGTCTCAGTCTCCTCATTTTTTCATGACTACACAGTTTCAGTAACAGCAGTCTCAGTATTTTTTCATGACTACACAGTTCATCTTTGGACAGGAGCTAGTTCTTGCCATCGCCAAACAGGTAACCCAGGGAAGATCCACCACCTGGGGCAGCATGCACTTTGGTAGAAGGGCGATCCTGAAACGAGACAAGATTCAAACATTTAATTGACAAGACAATATCACCCAGTGAGCTAGCAAGAAGAAGAGAATAACATGTGACAGAATTAGCGACACAAGAAGCATATGCTACTGAGCTAGATGAAGAATGCAAAAGAATAAGTTCAGAACACGATGGTTCAGTCCTCATACCCCCCACCCCACCACCCACCCACTCCTGAAAGCTGGTAAAATATTATGATGGCAACGATCCCGGATAATTGGAAAACGTAGGTGCTACAACTTGAACAGCAGCAATTAACAAAAGTGTGACGTTACTGTATCAAGAATGCAAGAAGAATGTAGTGCTGAACTAAATAATGAATGGAAAAGAACTTCCTTCAGAAAACTTAAATGTTTTAATCCTCAATTAAAACTCCTGAAAATCTATAAAGTTGATAAAGGAACCTATCCTATTGATGGCTTTGATTGACATACTTGGAAATTGGAAGTGCTACTACTTGAAGCAGCAAGAACTGAAGGAGGTGATAGAAACAAGAGTGTAAGAAGCATAGTATCGAACTAAATAGAGAATGGAAAAGAAATTTCTTCATTAAAAAATTTGCTTCCATGGCAAATTCACCTTCTGAGAGCAGTTATTTCAAAAACTAATTCATTTGATCAAGCCATGAGAATCATAAAGAAAGAACCAGTTAGTAGGAGTCAGGGGGTAAGTAATCTTCAAGGACATTGTAAAACCGGTTTTGAAAGAAAGGTAGTTTGCATCTTACTGTGAGGAAATTCCCAGTGTTTTGTCCATCTGCGCGGAAATAGTTATTGGAATTGCGTGCCTGGATGCCAGCTGGAATCTGCTTATTAACATTTGGAGCTGGTGCAGTTGCAGTAGGCTTCTGTGGATCACTTGTAGTAGGTCCCTGATTCTGTGGAGCTTCCACCTTCTTGGTGGTAGGTTTTGGAGCCTCACCATCTCCAAAGAGGTAACCCAGGGAACTCTGTCCTCCACCACTGCTGACTCCACGACCCATGATCTCTCAACTTTTAAATGATTGATTCTGCTCAAAGCAGCAGTACACAATCTCAGAAAAGATTACAACACATAGTAACAAAAAGTATGAAGTACAAATGCGCTCCATGACCCACTGTAAGTACCTCATAAAGATGAACTATAATGTGTGTGTGTGTGTGTAGTGTAAACTAAATTAAAACTATCACATATGGCCTGTCAGTCTAAATGAATTCCTCCAGGTGAAAGTTCAGACAAACTCATAAAGAGATTACAAGAGCATTATACATTTCAAATTCCAAAATTTCAGTCTATATAACTTCTCCGTCCCACTTCAGTATATAACTTCAATTCCCATTAAGCACGCTATAAGAAACTAAGCACATCTTATTGAGAAATCACAAACATAATCAGAACTTTTCTTTTATTAGTACAAAGACAATTCAGAACTCGGTAATATATGACTACAACGTAGATTAACATAAGACTCGCATAAATATTTTGTGAATTGACACACATACATATAAGTTTGTCCTATTAAGATCCACGTAGATACATAATAATGAAATAGCTGCAAAACTAGAACTCATATCCATTTGAATCTATGATATTACAAGTCATAACTCTGTATCAATTTAGACCAATTACACGCTTGTTACACAATTACCTTTTCTTTCTTTGAGACAGATTTAACATTACCATTGACAACTCCATCTACCAAAACCAGATAACATCCCTCAATAGCAAGCAAGCCTTGCAACCAAGCACTCGAGTAATACACTCAAAATTTAGCCAAGAACACATTCTCCAGAACAATACAGCATTGCAGATTGCAAAAGCGACATCAGATTACGGAAAATGTACATGTAGTAAGTAATTGTCAAATCATCCAGAACCAGAAACTTCACGAAATAACACTAGTAACAACTGTAGGATCAAACATTTGATTTGTTCTATCAAACTTATCATTTTCTTCTAATTTCTTTAGATAATTTTTGGAATTTCATCAGATCGAAACTCTGACAGTTACATGGAAGCCAGCCAGACAGCCATTGATGTAACATTGCACAGACATGCATAGATGCATGATAATCAACAACACACACAAAGGTAAATCATGAGCACCGTGTGCGTAAATCAACTGAAAAGCAAACATAAATGCTTAAACAACCTCATCATATCAGCAGCATTCTACAAACTCAGATACGAAACCGCGATAACTTCCCTCAATTAGCAAGCAACCCTTGCAACCAAGGAAATCAAGTAATACACTCAAAATTTAGACAAAAACAAAATCTCCAGAACAATACACCACTGCAGATTGCAAAAGCGAGATCAGATTACGAGAAATGTACATGTAGTAAGTAATTGTTAAATCATCCAGAACCAAAAACATCACGAAATAACACTAGTAACAACCGTAGGATAAAACATTTGATTAGCTCAATCAAACTTATCATTTTCTTCTAATTCCTTTATACAATTTTCATCAGATCAAAACTCTGACAGATACACTAAAAGCCAGCCAGCGATGTACATTTCACACACACACACACACACATATATAGATGCATGATAATCATAAAGCAACTACTTATGAGCACCGTGGATGCGCAAATCAACAAAAAAGCAATCATAAATCGCTAAAAAAAAAACTCAACCTCGTCGAATTAGCAATTCAGCAGCATTCTATATATAAACTCAGATCCGAAACCACGATAATTTTGCAAAACAGTAAAAAAAAAAATGATGCAGAAATTTCTAAACCAAAACGCCGATCCAGAGAAAACAAACTACAACAACAACAGGAACAATGAGATTCAAATGGAGCAAGACCAAAAATAGAGAGGTATACCTGAGTAGTTCGGATCAGATCTGTAGAGAGAAGATGCGACGAAATTGATTGAAGAACAATAGTAGGCCTCCACTTTACTAAGCAAATGGAAGGGGGGAAATGAAATATCTGAAACACTATTGGAGGTGTTTATATATAGTGCTGGATTTTTGTGCAAATGATATAACGAGATATTTGGGGCCGGTTTCCTATATTTTTTAAATTTTAAATTTTTCTTTTTGACACCTGTCTGCCTGCTTTGCTGTCTTTTTAGCTTTGTTCTAGTTCACGTGATTACTCTTTCGGGATTAAATTAGTCATAGTTCCCTCCCTCGTAGCTTTGGGACTCGCCTCAGGGCAAAGGCAGAGATTAAATGCCTCAAGACATCCGAGGGAGGCTTTAGTCTTGTGAGGCTTACGTTTTAAGCGTCGACGACGGTATGTCTTAAGTACACCAACGCTTAATGCTTGGGGTTTGTCTAATAAATTTTATACAAATTATGAGTCAAATTGCTTAATTAACATTATTGGTTCTTATAATTCTATAATAAATAAATGATGCTTAGTAATTTTTTCATTTATATAAATAAGAAGATTGAAAATAACTAAAATAGCAAGTCATTGTATTACATATTTTACTATTTGAGAGTACCATCGGGGTAAATATCATTTAACATTTCACTTAAAAATATTTAATTAGTCGAATTATACATCTTCACTTATTACTAGTTTTTATATTATGATCATACGTCTCAAAATTATCATATTTTATCATTTATTTTACGTCTCAAAATAATCTTTATTTAAAATGATAACAATCACAAAAATATTGAATTCTCATTCTGATTTAGGTAGTCATTCACTTCGAATCAAATAGTAACTAAATTATTATGTTTTATTATCTCAAAATTATCATTAGGATACTAATAAAGTTTATTATTTATTTTTCTTTTAGAAATGTAAATTGCATAGTATGATAGTGATGTATTTTACAAAAATACTATACTTCTTTTATTATTTGAAAGTACAAATATTAGAATTGATTTGCTGATTATAGTAGCTACTATAACATTTCTTTATTTATAATTATAAAATTATATTAGAAACTTTTATTTTCTATAGCCTATTTAATCATGTTTTTAATTATTTGCAGTTTTTGCTTTATAGCACTATCCACTATATCATAAATTAAATACTGAAAGTTTCATGGAGCTTACACTCCGTTGGCTTGAGGCTTGTGTTTCGTCCACCACTAACTAAATCATCTCGCTTCATGCCTTCGCCTTTTAAAACACTGAACGAAATTACCTGTCTATTTGAATTGAGTTATTTTAAGAGTTTTTAGTCAAAATAATTTTTAAGCACTGTTATAAAATTTAATTATAAGCCAAAGTATTTTTATATAAGTATAGTCAAGTGTAAAACTATTAAGAGGGGAGAGCAATAAAGGTAAATTTGCACATCAAGAGATTGTCTACAGTAAGGATTATTCGGATCACTTTACACTTGTGATGTGATTATTTGAGAGATCTAACTCATAATTTTTATTTTTATTTTTGACAATAGATATTTTAACGTGTTTTATTTTTTCTTAAAAAGAATGTCTTGATCAGTGTTACTTGTTGATGAGATCGGACTGATTGACTCTAAAAATGTAGAGATGGAGCCAAGAGTTGAAATATTTTAGATTGAATAGAGCTAAAATACAGTACATGGCGTGTAAGTTCAATAATGCGTCTCAGATACTTGATGTGGAAATGATGCTAAATTTTCAAGTCATTTCTAAGATTCAGTTTCAAATACCTACGGCTATTATCCTAGAAATAGGGATTGATGAGATGTCACACATCGCTTATTGTAGGGTGGTTGAAATAAATGTTAATTTTTGATTTCTTACGTGATAAAAAAAAAAAGTATCACTAAGACTGACAGTAAATTTTATAAAGTAATGATTATAAAGACTGACAGTAATGATTGTAAAAGTTAAAAACTCTCATGTTCAAAAAAATAAAAGTTATGGAAATAAAAATGTTAAGATGAACATAAGAGATATAATTTAAAATAAAGATAATTAAATCAAGTCTGAAAGTGACTTTTGTGATTAGCAAAATATAAAAAATTTAACTGAAATGACATGAACTTATCAAGAGGAGAGCAAAGAAGCCACGAACAAGGAGTTGATATTGAGGGGTTTGAGGAAATGTAAAGGTCGGTAAAAGAAACATTGAAAAGCGTCAGACAATACATAGCAAACGAAGGTGTAAAGATAAATGATTTAAATATAAGATAATTATTTATAAATAATTTTGCATTTGATCTCTTCGGCTACTAGTATTAATATTATTTTCAATACTTTTATTATTTCATTATTTTCGTATTTCTCACTTTATATTTTTTATTATTTTTATTGTCTCATATGTTCCTTATTTTTCTTACTGTCTTACTAGTATTACTACTGCTATTTATGTCTTCGTAAATATTATATTTTAGTTTTTTTTAGAGATAAAGATTTTTTATGTCTTGAGACAAAAATTTATCGAAAAACGAGTTAAAAGCTAAAATTCAAAATAGATATAGCAACCAACTTTTAACTCTTGATTTTTTGTTTTTCTGTATCTTTTAGGTAAAAAATAAAATGCTTAAAAATAATTTATGTTTTTGTCACACTTTGAAAATTTTAAAAAATTTAAAAGTCAAAACCTCTAAAAATAAAATCCAAACAGCATGCGACACCCTCGATCAATACGAATATAATTCAGTAAAATTTGCTTACTCTTTGTCCTCTCAAATGTATTTACAAAGAGAATATTCAATGATCTTGTGAGGAGAGATTATGGAGATATGGCCATTGC
This sequence comes from Capsicum annuum, assembly GCF_002878395.1. NCBI lineage: Eukaryota > Viridiplantae > Streptophyta > Magnoliopsida > Solanales > Solanaceae > Capsicum > Capsicum annuum. The sequence continues at coordinate 252,361,118 of NC_061113.1, forward strand.
AAAAATGTTCAAAAAGTATTTTACAACCAAGGGAAGCCGTCTTCATTTACTCTTGCCTGTGCGTGTGAATGGTCCAATTTGGCGCCTTGGGTATATATCAGTATTTATTCTAACTAAAAAAACCCGCAATCTCTTCGAATACACAAAAGTAAACCCATTTTCTCCAATCCTTCCTCTTCACAATCCACACTCCCCAACTTCGCTCGTTGCTAGGGTATTCTTTCTCCTTACATGCATCAGGTATATCATCAACCGCCGCTGTTTCACTTTTTGTTTCCCTAACTTAATTTATATTTTTCTGATTGATTCAAGTGCTCGCGATTTGTATATTTTGGACTGTATTAGGTTTTATTTGAGATTCAACTTCAACTTTACTTCATTTCATGTATATGTACTGCTTTACAATGCTAGAAACTGAATCTGGATTTAACTGATTCGATTACATTGGAAATGAACAAATTCAACTAGCCGAAAAATGACTTCATCTACTACATGAATAGACCGAATAAGGAAAATTTCATCTGGGATCCAAATTAATCTATAGTTTAGCTCAGAAAAGAAAAGAAATTTAGGAGAACTACTTGTTGAATTAGTAACAGAGAAGGAGGAGAAACAAGGCAAGAGAGAGTGCCTGTAATATCATCAATTTTTAGCTCTATACCTTATTCCATACCCTGAGACTTTATGTTCATAATGATGTCATGGTTGCCTTTGGCACTCCGGAGAGGCAAATCTTGATTAAACCTATATTTTCTTAATGAATACAATCTGCTCATGGTAAAATTTCATATGGGTTATATATGTGTGTGGGGGTGGGTGGGTGGGTGGGGTGGGGGGTGTAAAGCGTACGCAAACCATACCACTACCTCAAAATGAAGTAGAGCAGTTGTGTCCGATAGACCCCCCTGCACTTTAAATCTGACTCGTTGGTAAAAATCTAATCTTGGCCATCCACGTGGACTCCTTATTAGCTGATGTAACATATAGTTGGCATATGATATTCAGTTGTTAGGGATGGATAAGTAGCAACGGGTAATTGGAATTCCCGCTGTTGCTGATGTTTCACTTGGTATTGAGGTTGACTAGTCTGTGAAAAAGATGCATAGCAGTAACCAGTAATACGGGTATCCATGAATTGGCTGCTCTTGGGTCACAGATTACATATGCTAAAAACAGAACTAGTAAGGATGTGGTGAACTGAGAAATAAAGAAAACAGTAGTGCTGCTTTCATATAAGGGAAGCACAGAAAGTATGTCGCTGCCTTCATTACGCGGGTGTAGCTGACAAGCTATGGGTTCAACTAACCCTGTAATTTTAATATGGAGCTTAGCTATATAGGTAAAACATCACCAAAAGTTCAGTAAACACATTTTGAACCTAGTTCAGTAAACACATTTTGAACCTATCATTTCAAAGGTGCAATGGGTTCAGTGATGAAATTATGAAGAATTAAAGATTAAACCCATCAAGTTAAAATCTTGGATCCACCATTGATTACATGGAGGGCCAAACAAATAAAAAATAGGAAATAGGCGAAGTAGGAGGATAAGTTTTTTGTGATTTTGTATATTGATTTTGACCATGCTTAAGAAGCTCCATATGAAAACAATTTGAAAAATGAACTTGCATCCCCGGTCTTCTTACTAAATAAGACCAGTTCCAAAACGAGAAATTGTTTTGTGGTTATGAGTCCACAGAAAGGTAAAAGAAAATAAGAAACAAGCTGAAGAGGTGAATCTGTCCCTTGAAAATAATGTAGTGAAGTCACCAATCGAAAGAAAATTATTTTTTTTCTGATGAAGTAAATGTTTCATTAAAGGCATCAAGAAGATGCAGATTAGTTACAAAAGTAGAAGCAAAAATAGTGGGGTCTGCTAGCTCTGCTACAATTATGCTAAAGCTAAGGAGCTAACAAAATTCAAAAAACTATCTAGGGAATCAACAGAGGACATATTGACCCAACCATCCGGACACACGAGACATTCAGCTTTGAGAGAATGTAAAGGCGTTGATAGATCATCAAAACATCTTCTATTACGTTCCTTCCAGATACTCCAAAGAATTGCTGCAGGTATCATTTTCCAGTCTGTTTGATGGTGCTGTCAACTTTCTAAAAGCACCAAGTCTCAAGAGCTGCTTTGATACTATGTTGTATGACCCAACTGAGACCAAAAAGAGAGTAAAACATTTTCCACAGGCTTGCTGTAACAGTACAGTGCAAAAAAAGTGCAAAAGAAGGTGTCTGTTGCTTTCTGACATAGGTAGCATTTATTCACAATGTATTGTTTCCTTCTACCCCACTGTGTGGGAATATTGTTGTTGTTGTTGTTGTAGTGTTTTCTTCTATAGAGGTTGTCTTGAGTTACGCAAGCTTCATATAGTGCAGTCCAACTAAAACAGATAGATTTTGTGTGTTAGCTTGATTTTCCAAATTAGCTTCCATGACCAGTGGTCAGTGACTTGATTAAGTGCTCCCGACTGCCTGTAGGCTGCACTCACGGTGTAGTGAAAGAAAATTATTGGTTGTAGACATGCACATTTTACTCCAGTAGCAGGGAAGAGGCCTTCCATTTAAAGGTGTAAGTTCAAAATTGCAAGTTGACACATGCTGTCTAGGAGATGGAGATACAGCAACAATGACATCGATGTATATCCCATATGGTGATAAGAATAGTAACAATGTATATCTGTTCAAGAACACGTGTGAGCAGGAAGTAGAAACTAGAAGGTAATCCCTCTGACCCTAGTGATACTAGTCAATATGTCAAACCTAGTGGTGGTCTCTACATTGGCATATCTAAGGATTGCTTGTCGATGGGTTTGGATTTGATGTTAAACAAGTTGCCTTGTGATGAGAGATTGCCATACGTAGGCATCAAATTTCCTGCTGAGGGCAATTATTTTGTTGAGGTCACGCTGAGGTCCACTAATATATCCAAGATAAAAGTGCTAATAATCTACGGCAGCAAGCAGAGAAGGAATTCTATTGCTCTTGCATGAAGTACCATCGATCATGGAGTATGCTGTAATTCGAGACAACAACAACAACATACCCAGTATATTCCCACCAAGTGGGGTCTGGGGGTAAGTGTACGCAGTCCATACCGCTATCTCAAATGTGAGATAGAGAGGCTGTTTCCGATAGACCCCCGGCTCAAAATAGAACAATCTAAGATAAGGAACCGTAATAGTAAGAATAGTAAAAGAACAAGATATAGTATGGTATGCTGTAATTCGAGAGAGCAAAGCAAAATCATCTAAGCTGACATCACTTTTGCTTGCTGATAGATAGCCTCGAGTTTATCGAGGTTACTGTTTCTGAAATTGAGATGGGGAGTCCATAAATATGTACAAGGTCAAGATAGCTGATAACCTATTGCCTATTGCAGGAAACGGAGACGGAATTCTATTGCTCGTGCCAGCAGATACTAGTAATTTTGATGATACTGTGATTCAAGAGAACAAAATAAGATCCACTAACATAGTCATTATTTTGCCTGCTGAAAGCAGCGAGTTTAATGCAATCAATTTTGCAATTGAGACGAGGAGCCCACAAATATATTCTACACCAAGAGTGCTAATACCTCTTGCAGGAAGCAGAGAAGAAATTCTATTGCTCTTGCAAGCAGTATATAAGCAATTTTGAAGGTTATTGTGATTTAGGAGAGCAAAACGAAGTCCATTAACATAGACATCACTTTGCTTGCTGAAAGCACTGAGTTTATTGGGTTAATGATTTTGCAATTGAGGCGAGGAGTCCAAGATGTATTCAAGACCAAAAGTGCTAATAACATATTGCAGGAAGAGAAGAAATTCTATTTCTCTTCCAACCAGTATACCAGATATGGTGGAGGATGTTGCAATTCAGGAGAACAAAACAAAGTCCACTAATGTTGACGCTACTTTGCCTGATGAATGCACTGTTTTTGCATCTAAAACAAGGAGTCGACAAATGTATCCAAGACCAAGAGTGCTAATAACATATTGCAGGAAGAGGAAAAGGAATTCTGTTTCTCTGGCAAGCATTATACCAGCAATTGTGGAGGATGACGTGATTCAAGAGAGCAAAGCAAAATCTGCTAATGTGGACATCACTTTGTCTTCTGAAAGAAGTGAGTTTATTGAGGTTAATGATTTTTCCATTATTACAAGGAGTCAACAAGTACATCCAAGACCGAGAATACTAATAACCTATTTCAGAAAGAGGAGAAGGAATTCAACTATTCTTGGAAACAGTTTACCAGCATTCGTGGAGAAAGTTGGCTCCTGTGCTGTGATTCCAGAGAACAGAACACAAGTCACTAATTCAGGACCATTGTCATTATCATGCTGCTCTGGGATCTTGGAAGAAGAAGTCATAACCAGAGAAGAGATGGTGTCAGTAGGAGCGCAGCAGATTTTGGTGAAGGCAGCTGGTGAAAGTTCATCCGTTAAGCATTGGAATGAAAAGAAAATACTTGCAGTGGATAATTCAACAGAAAACAGTAATAATTCTGCATGCGATACCATCAAGAATGTGGCAGATATTGCGGAATTCCCTGAAGATGGTTATGCAAGTGCTTGCGCTTTTGGGTCTTCAACCAATGAGATTTTTGATGGGGAAAGAGAATCTTTAGCTGAAAGTAATTCTTCGTGCTCAAGATTGTGTGCTTTCATAGATGAGAAGAATGAAATCACAGATGTCGTGACCGTCCCTCCATTGAGGAGAGCACTTAATGGACGTTCAAATAAAAAGCTTCTAGTACTTGATCTGAATGGACTCCTTGCTGATATTGTTCCACTTCAACATGTGCCGTATGGTTTCAAAGTGGACGCCATTGTTTCAGGGAAAGCAGGTAGGAGTTGGGCAAATACTTTTATTCTGAAGTCTACCTTGTCTTTTGACAAATCTTCTAACTGAGTTATAATCTGTTTTACCAGTTTTCAAAAGGCCTTTTCATGATGATTTTCTGCAATTCTGCTTCGAGAAATTCAATGTAGGTGTTTGGTCATCGAGAATCAGGTAGTTTCTGAATTTTGTTTAGTTACATATTTATGAAGTTCATATGTGGAATCATATTTATGTGTGTTGTTCAAAAATTTGCAGGAAGAATGTGGAGTTGGTTCTTGATTTTCTATTGGGAAATGCCAAGGAAAAATTGCTCTTCTGTTGGGTAAAAAATCTGTTTTTCTTCAATATCATAAGTTAGCATCAGTACAAGTCTGCAAACTATTAACTGAAAGCACCAGGAACCAAATAAATACCGTGAGCTTGGATTTTAATGAACAGTTGAACTGACCAAAGTTATATTTCATTTGTTGGCAAGCAAGCTTGGATTTTAATGAACAGTTGAACTGACCAAAGTTATATTTCATTTGTTGGCAAGCATCTCTAAGTACCTGGTTGCTTAAATCTGGAGATCAACCAGCCCTGGAAAATTATACCTACTTAGAAGTTAGAACAATCAGGTCCGAGTGAAAAAACACAAGTGATTTCAGTGTGGCCTTTCTTATATGAAAACCGAAGATTATAATATGCTTTCTTCTTCCATTGTACTATTTTCCTGGCGTCTTTATATGGCAGCTGTATATGATCACCACATTGATGGGTTTTAAACTAATAATTTGAGCTATGACTAGTACATGCATTTTTGTTTTCTTGTTTTATTTAAGGAGATTGTTTCTAAACTTCGAAATTGGACAAAAACAGCCGTTGTGGTTGCATTGTTGGATCAGGTAGGAAATAGGTCTCAAATAATTATACCTGGATATATCACTATCTTTTGTGTCTGATCGTGCATGTGTTGTTTTTGGATTAGGTAGCATAATCCTTCTTCCTTCCTATATTAGTTTCAACTGATATTTATGTCTTCATTGTTTGATTATTTGATATTCAGCTGTAATTAGGTGGTCGCCATGCTTTTTATCGTTGTGATTTGAAGGACTGTATTGCTTTAGAGCATGGTAGTTTGAACTCTATCGTTGTGAGTTGGAGAACTGCCTTTCTTGTCTAATATCTAGAATTCAAACCATAGTCTTTCCCCCTTTTTAAAATAAGACAATCTACTCTATCTGTACAAGGGCCGGGGAGGGTCGACCAAGAATTAAATGGGGTGGCTTGACGCGAATTAGTGCCCTGGAGATAGGGGAAAAGGTGGTGGGAGCTGGGGTGTGGGAATGCAGGGGGGACGTGGATGTTATGTGGGATAGGGCTGCCAGTTGCATCACGGAGAGAACTCGGAATCAAAATAAGCCAAGTTATAAAAAAAGTGACCAAAATAGGCCACCTATTTAATAAGTTACCAAAATAGGCTAAACGTAATAAATTGTTACGTTTTTTACTTTTTTCTTAACGGTCAACTAACAGAGCTGACTTTTTATAAAACGTAATAAATTATTACGTTTTACAAATTTTTTTGTAAAACGTAATAATTAATTATGTTTTACATACAAAAATTTTAAAAAAATGTCAATGCATTGTCCTGTCAAAGTCTTATTGTCAGTTTTTTGTCTAGTCTTGTCTTACGCCATTAATTTTCTTTTTTTTTCTTCTTACGAGAAATCTCAACTTTTATAAATAAAGTATTTCGGAAACAGCCTTTCTACTTCATCAGAGGTAGAGGTATGGACTGCGTACATCTTACCGCCCCAGACCCCACTAAGTGGGAATACACTGGGTTTGTTGTTGTTGTTGTTATAAATAAAGTATTTGAAAAACTATTATTTTTAATTTATTTTATAAACAGGAAATCTTAATTCCTCATAAATTCTCCAAGACATGAAAACGAAAAAAAACTTTTCAAAAATTGTCAGTGAGATTTAATTGTGTTCTATTTTTCATATGTTATAAAAATAAAAAATTGAGTTAAAAAGGAGTGGAAATTCAATTGTTTTAAATAGGGATGGGCATAAAATACTGAAAATTGAATTACCAAAACGAATAAAAAAAATTTGATAATTGATATCCGGTAATTCGATATTTGGTATGATATTTGGGAGTAAAATTTCAACATTTCGATATTCAGGACCAATAGACAACAGTATTAGTCATCCCAAAGAATCTATTGGACTTTGATAATATATTCGTAAAAAGTAACAAAAAGAATACTAAATAGGGTTTTTATTAAATATATTCTTTGGAGTTTAAACGTACATTTACAATTTTAATACCAATTACCGAATTGATGTTTATAAGTATGGTATATGGTATCTACATTCAAATATCGATTACCGAATTATCGAATCTGAACTTTCAAAATACCAAACCGAATACCAAACGCTCACCTCTAATTTTAAAAGAAGGGAAAGAAACAAATCTTTGATTCCGTGTAATCGGTAAAAAAAAGTTGACCGTTTTCACTCTTATTCAATTCTAAAATACAACCTTTGCTTCAAAATATGACAACCAAATTCAATTCAATTACAATTAAATTTTTCTTTTCTTATTCTTATCATTAATTAATTAAATAAAATAGTATAATGACTCCTTAATTAATTAATTTAAATAGAATTGAGGAAACTTCTCTTTATCAAGTCTGACCCAATAGTCAAGAGACAAAAAGATGACATATATGACTTTGATGTGACAATGCATTGATCTTTTTTTATTTTTGTATGTAAAACGTAATAAATTGTTACGTTTTACAATTTTTTTTGCAAATTTTATAAATTTTTTTGTAAAATGTAATAATTTATTACGTTTTATAAAAAGTCAACTCTGTTAGTTGACCGTTAAGAAAAAAGTAAAAAATGTAACAATTTATTACGTTTAGCCTATTTTGGTAACTTATTAAATAGGTGGCCTATTTTGGTCACTTTTTTGATAACTTGGCTTATTTTGATTCCGAGTTCTCACGGAGACTGCTAGAGAAGTGTTGGGTGTTTCGAGGGGTCGAGCAGGATGTCATAAGGGGGACTGGTGGTGGAATGAAGAAGTGAAGAAGAAAGTGGAGATTAAGAAGGAGGCGTATGTTAAGTTGATTGAGAGTAAAGATGAAGCGGAGAAGCGGGTGAATAGGGAGGTTTACAAAGTAGCAAGGGAAGAGGCTAAGTTAGTAGTTACGGCTGCTAAGTCAGCAGTGTTCGAGAGCTTGTATGTGGGGTTAGAAGAGAAAGACGGGGAAAAGAGGTTGTATAGGCTTGCTAAGGCTAGGGAGCGGAAGGGTCGTGACCTCGATCAAGTGAAGTGCATTAAGGAGGAGGATGTTCACATTAAGAAGAGATGACAGGAATACTTTCATAGCCTTCTGAACGAGGAGGGGGACAAAGGCATTAAGTTAGGGGAGCTGGAGCACTCGGAGGAGAGCCGTGATTTCAGTTACTGTAGGTGTTTTAAGGTTGAGGAGGTCACAAAGGCTATTCTTAGGATGTGGAGGGGTAGGGCGACAGGGCCTGACGAGATTCCGGTGGATTTTTGGAAGTATGCTGGTGGGACAAGTTTAAGGCGGTTGATGGATTTGTTTAACGGCATTTTCAAGACTGCGAGAATGCCTGAGGCTTGGAGATGGAGTACGATGATTTCATTATATAAAAACAAGGGTGACATTCAGAGTTGCAACAACTATAGGGTTATTAAGCTGTTGAGTCACACCATGAAGATTTGGGAGAGAGTGGTTGAGCGGAGATTGAGGAGGGTCGTGTCCGTTTCGGAGAATCAATTTGGATTTATGCCTGGTCGCTCGACGACAGAGGCAATTCACCTGGTGAGGAGATTGGTGGAGCAGTATAGAGAAAGAAAGAGGGATTTACTCTTGGTGTTCATCGACCTGGAAAAGATGTATGATAAAATCCCGAGGGAGATTCTTTGGAGACGCTTGGAGGTGAGAGGGGTCCCGGTGGCGTACATCAGAGCTATTAAGGATATGTACGATGGAGGGAAGACCTGGGTGAGGACGTCGGGAGGAGACTCAAAGCATTTTCTAATTGAGACAGGGTTGCATCAGGGATCGACTCTTAGTCCGTTCCTATTCGCGTTGGTAATGGACGTGTTGACGCGGAGTATTCAAGGTGGGGTGCCTTGGTGTATGTTATTTGCGGACGATGTAGTGTTGATTGATGAGATGCAAGGGGGGTGTGAATGACAAATTGGAGGTTTGGAGGTAAACCCTTGAGTCTAAGGAGTTTAGGTTGAGTAGGTCCAAGACGGAGTATTTGGAATGCAAGTTCAGTGACTTGAGGCAGGAGGAAGAAGTGGTGGTGAGGTTAGACTCCCAGGATGTTTGTAAGTGGGATAGTTTTAAGTATCTTGGGTCTACGATTCAGGGGAATGGTGAGATTGAGGAGGATGTCTCTAAACGTATTGGAGTAGGTTGGATGAAGTGGAGGCTCGTCTCGGGAGTGTTGTGTGATAAGAAGGTGCCCCTTAAGTTTAAAGGCAAATTCTATAGAGTGGCAATCCGTCCGGCTATGTTGTATGGAGCGGAGTGTTGGCTGGTCAAGCACTCCCACATCCAAAAATTGAAGGTGGCGGAAATGAGAATATTACGTTGGATGTGTGGGCTTACTAGAGGGGACAAAGTTATGAATGAGGTTATCCAAGAGAAGGTGGGAGTGGCTTCGGTGGAGGACAAGATGCAGGAAGGAAGGCTGAGATGGTTTGGGCATGTGATGAGGAGGGGCGCGGATGCCCCAGTTCGTAGGTATGAGAGACTAGCTTTGGATAGTTTCAGGAGGAACAAAGGTAGGCCGAAGAAATACTTGAGGGAGGTGATTAGGCATGACATGGAGTAGCTTCAGCTTACTGAGGACATGGCCCTAGATAGGAAGGTGTTGAGGTCGCGGATAAGGGTAGAAGGTTAGTGTGAGTGTGTGGGTTGTAGCAGGCAGTCATGAGAGATCTTGTGTAGCCGGGTTCGTAACCCTAGGACTTTGTACGTAGGTGTCGTTGGTATGTGAGGGTATGTTACTACTAGGTGGGGGGCCTATTTCTTATTTAGTGTTGCCTTTATTTCTCGTATTTCACTTTTTCTTTGGTTTCATTTCTATTATTTCTTATTCCTGATTTTTCCGTTGTGTCATCCATCCTCCTTGTTTATTATTCTTTATCTTGAGCCGGGGGTCTATCGGAAACAATCTCTCTAGTTCTTCGGAGATAGCGGTATGGACTGCGTACATCTTACCCTCCCCAGACCCCACTTTGTGGGAATACACTGGGTTTGTTGTTGTTGTTATTGTTGTTACTCTATCTGTACAAGGGTGGGGAGCAACGTTTGAGATATAGTCCTTTGAAAAAATTCCCAGAATAGTCAACGGATTACCTCCTAAGCAGAGTAACCACCACCTATTTGGTTACATTTTTTTTTATTTTTTTTTTGCACCGGGTGTCCGAGACTCTTCGAGCCCCGACTAATCCCGGGGGTGCACAAGCCCTCGGCAAGGAGTTTCCCGCAAGTGCACCACGGGTAATTCAGGGTTTCACCCAGTCCGATGGCCCTCAGAAATTGTTTGGGTTTGTTTGCACCTAGTGGGTATTGAACTTGAGACCTTGAAAGGGAGCACGCCAAAGCTCAAGCCAATTACCACCAGGGCTTGACCCTGAGGGTTCACCTATTAGGTTACATTAACTAAGTGAAAAATCTCCAAAATCTATCCCAATTCAAAATTAAATGCTCCAGTATACTTGTATGCAGGGAATTATCTTTTTTGGCACTGTCCTTTGAAATTTGTAGCAACTATACCTTCACAATGTAGTTACTGTAGGTGTGGAGCTTCTTTCTCTCTCTTTATCCATTGGTCTTCTTCAACTCATCTCTTGTCTCTCTCTCTCGATTTTCCCTTTTGCTTGAGGACCAAAAGCTATCTATGTATCCCTGAGGGCTGGTTTAGTAGGCCTCACGGAGGACATCCTGGGATAAAAAGATCATAAAGAGAGGATCTAATGCTTTGGTAAATTGGACTAATGGAATATTCCATGAATAATCTATTCCTATATGTGTTTTGAAACCAACTTTTAGTACCAAAAAACTTTGAAGCGCTTAATTCTAGTTTGTTACGCTCTGAATCAATCAAAATTTTGTTTCCCTCAAACTGATTTTTATATATTGGCATGTCTTTCTACAAATTCATGTAAATGAAAGACAAGAAATAGTTGTTATTTCATAAACTTTGATAACGAATGTGACTTTTAACGAAATATACAATCCAGCCTTTTCCTGTCATTGTTTCTTTCAACACAATACGATAATTTAGAATGTTATGCAGGATCAATCCCATTGCACTGATACTGGTTTCCCTGTTGTTGGTAAGAGGAGAGACAAGCCTATTATTTTGAAGGAGCTTAAAAAATTATGGGAGAAGTTTGAACCAGATCTTCCATGGGAGAGGGGTGAATATGATGAGTCAAACACACTTCTGTTGGACGATTCTCCTCACAAGGCCTTGTGTAATCCAGTGAGTATTAATCCTTGTTGCTGAAAACCTTCCTCCATGACAAAGTATATGATTGTGCATTGTGTTTTCTTATTTTCAGCCAAACACAGCAGTATTTCCAAATACGTACCTCTACACGGATGAGAAAGATGCCTCATTAGGTGCGTGTCTCTCTCTCTCTCTCTGCATTTACATGATGTGTAATCAGACTATTAAGTTTGAACTACTAAGTGCTTTACGTTAATGTGAATAAATTTGGTTAAAGTAATTCGGATATAACTATATCCCCAGTGAGTGCATGAATATGACCTGTATATTATTGTATCCAGCCTATTTGTAGTGATATAGAAGTATTATATCCAATTTAGTGCTGTCAAGGATTAAATAAACTTCATCTCGTTAATTGACAGCAGGGCCAGAGGGCGATTTGCGTGTTTATCTTGAAGGACTGTCCATGGCCGAAAATGTTCAGAAGTATGTAGAGAGTAATCCATTTGGTCAAAGATCAATCACCGAGAGGAATGCTTCTTGGCGTTACTATTGCAAGGTTATTGAAGCCGCTACATGCATTCCAGAACATAGTGGTGTTAACAGATTCTCAACATAACAATACTGATGCAACACTTAAATTTTGCACACACTTTTTTTTCGTCTTACTAATAGTTGGCCCAATCTTTTGAATTTCTTCAGCTGGGATGCCTGCCTTGGTTGGCATGGATATTTTTGCGTTTTACTTTACAAACCTTACACCTAGAGGACACAGCCACTGAAAAACATTTTGATATAGTAGCCTCATCCATGACCCAATACTGTAGAGTATTTCCTCCCTCAACCAAATATATTCTACTAGCAAGGTGTAGCCAAGGCAAGTTAATTTTGTATTGCTCCGCCTAAGGGCAAAGACATATAGTCAGGTGCCGCGCTCACAAGTACACAATTGTTCTGCTGTATTTTTTGATCACTCTCCAGTTCTGTGTTAGGTCAATGGTTTGTTAAATCTAATGGTTATTGTTTCTGTAAGCAACTCAAATAGCAAAATGTACTTCCTTCACAGAACAAATACCCAAATTGATTGGTCAGATTTATCAATTCTTTTAGTCCTATTGAATTCGTTTGTACCTTAAATTCCAGACTTGTGCACTGTGGCCAGCAAAGCAGATTAGCTGCAGATGCAATAATAGCTGACAAAATTATGAAGTAGCCAATGTTTTCCCCCTTCGAATTCAAGATTTATTTACTCACCTTCCTCGTCACTGTCAACATCACAATCTCTCTCTGTATTCTCTAATGTGCTAGGGTAGTTAGAATTTAGTTGTCCTATCACTGTCTAATAATAGGTTAACCCCTATTATATTAATACTAGTTTAGGTGTACGCGCGTAACTTACTTTAATGAGTTCAAACATTACAGTAAATAAGACATTTGTTTAAATAATAAAGATGAATATAATAATTAAATTTAATATCTTTTGAATATGTAAACAATAATAAAATAATATAATAATGGAGATATCAAAATAATACAGCTAAAACCTAACTTTTACTTAAAAAAATTCCTCAAAGCCGACCAACACACACAAATTTCTCAAAGCATCGAGATTCATCTACGAACTGTAAACTACCACAAAATAACAAACTAATAGAGATATTATGATAACACAATTAAACCTAACCTTTACCTAAAGAAAATTTTCAAAGCCGACTCACATTTATCTAACATCTGTAAATTAAAATAAAACAATAAGTTAATAAAGATATAAAAAAAAATACAATTAAACCTAACCTCTACACAAGAAATTCTTCAAAGTCAACCGACATTCATCTACAACCTGTAAACTATAAAAAAAAAATATAATAGTGATCACGAAGCTTCGATTTTTATCCAGCTAATTCTTGTCTCGGCGAAAATTTTAATCCTAAAGAATGATTTTGAATTGAAACAAAGAAAATATATATACGCACATGTTGAATTCTATTATTCTGACAAAAACAATGAATAAGTTGAGGGTTAGAAAATCAAGCATCCACCAATCTAGACATGCAATCGAATCAAGTTAGATAAGCATCAATCATATTTGTTCTATAATTTAACGTACATCTCAATATTTATAGAAGTATTTTCTTAATTAATAGAGTCATATTTTAGGAGTATTTTTCTAATTGAAAAGTAGAAAGAAAAATATTAATTAATTCTCGTACCGTATATTTTAGGAGTATCATATATATTTTAGAAAGTCTAGTAGAAAGAAAAATTTAATTAATTTTCTACCATATATTTTGGGAGTTTTATATATTTTAGGAAGTCTAAGTAATATAATAAAAAATAATTAAATATTAAATTAAAAAAAATAGTGAAAAGATAGTTTTGTCAAAAGAAGAGTCTTTTAATGAAGGACAAAAAGTTCAAATCACTTTTCTAAGGCCGTTTACACTTTTTAATATATTATAGAAATAGATATTTGTCTATTCAACTCACCTATAGTATATTTTTTCATTATTAAGAAGCTAGATATAGCTTAGCTTAATTATAAATACCTACCATATGCTTCCATGTGCATTAACCAACTTCAAATTGCTTGTATTTATTTTCCCTTCCAATATACCCACAGAAAAAAGGGGAAGGAACATGAAGTTAATTTAATATTTCTCATTTCTGGATACACATACAAAATTGAGCCCACAATTATGAATTATGATGATAATAATCAACCAAATAATGGTGGTCGTGGTCCATAGTAGGGATCTTTTGACAGCTATGAAGAGCCCAAATATGTTGAGGATAGTGTAAATGAGTGTTTGTGGTTAGAGTGAGATAATACTTTTTAGGTTCCTTCTCCTTTATCAACCAACTCACTAATGAAGTTATTTGGTAACTACTTATAATCAACTTGTTTAGAGCATGTGCTTTAGATTTGGGAATTTATTTATGATCTGGCTTAGCTTAATTGCATTCATTTGTATCTATCTTCCATCCACAAAACTTAGTCTCATCTATTTTTTTTTGGACCGATAAATGACTGATTGAATTCATAGTTTATATTTCTTAGTCAGTATTACTTTCATTATACTCGATTAGACATATATTATTCGATGATATGTCTTTAATTTCAAGGGATTAGATGAGCGACTGGCTGTATATGACAAATCGTTATGCTTTATTTATTTTTTTGTGGTGATGTGTAACCACATAAACCTTATTTCCTCAACCCCATGGTCCCTAATGTCACGGGCGCAATAACTTTGGTTGTCAATTTTTAAGGCAACTAGTTGCTTTCGCAATGACTACAAAATGTGATACATGAATTACAATTTAATGAAAGTGCCACAAATAGTTTAAAACTCTCTCTTGCTTACCTAATTGCATTTATTACATCTACATGACCCCTTTTTGATGACCTAAAAGGTAAACCAAATCTAGGGCTTTATAAAAAGTGCATCTTGAATGATAAAACTACTCTCCTACATTAAGTTTAGAAGTTTCAAGTTTGGTAGCATTTCGAAACAAAAGGCAAAAGTTGGAGTTTACTTTTTTACTTTAGAAATGATAGCACAAAACTTCATTAAACTTTTGCTTTCAAGAAGTATCATTACTTGAGAATTATCAATGAGTAGTAGCCTTAGTTTGTCTTTTATTTATTTATTTGGAATTTGGAAGAAAAGATTTGCAAGATACCCCTCATAGAGAGAGCCTGTAGGATTGATCTTTTCTTTATCTAGAAATCTCGAATAATAATTGAAGGCATAAGAGAATTCGAACGATAAAAAAAATTGTTTGAATAAATTAACGGAGTTCAATATCTAATATAAATAGACCTTATATATTGTGATTATGAATCTTGTATGCACCTTGCTATGCCGCTGATCGATCTCCGATTGGAGCTTTGAAAATGAAAAAAAAATCTATGAGAAATATTTTTTCTTATAATTGAATTTAGCCGTAACTCAATTAGTCAGAATCTTAAAGTAGATACTGAACATAAGATGGTTTTTTCTTTTTTTAAAATGACATTGATGAACATCAATGGGCCTCTCTCACTCACAAGTAATTCACAATTGCACATTAATGATTAGAATGGATAGAGTATGAATGGTTGTACCCCAACTTTTGGTGAAAAAAAAGATCTATAATCTTACTTACGCAACTCCATGCCAATGATATGTCACTTTACACTATCAGATTTTTTATATGTAATGTAAAAGTAGGATTGGGGGAGAAAAAGTTGGGCATAATGTTGCAATCAAAACATTAGTAGGATTGAAAGAAATGTAGGTTATTATTAGAAGATGGGGGGTAATATGGTTGAGTTGTTATTGGCTAATAGAGTTAAATTAAAGGCACCTCACATGCATGATGCATGTGGAGTGGTTCTCTTATTTCACTTTATGCATGTGCCCTCTCACCTATTTCCCTTTTCTCAAACCACTCTGTCTCTTGTCTACACCTACATATCAACATCAGTTTTTTGGTCTTCATAAATAATGAAGTTAATAAATAAAAATCACTCAAAACTTGACACCAAATTATAACTTTAACCTTAAGCTTTGATAGTGCGATCTTTAACTATTCAAAACCTGAATGAAGTTAATAAATAAAAATCACCCAAAACTTGACACCAAATTATAACTTTAACCTTAAGCTTTGATAGTGCATAAATAGGATCTTTAACTATTCAAAATCTGAATGAAGTTAATAAATAAAAATCACCCAAAACTTGACACCAAATTATAACTTTAACCTTAAACTTTGATAGTGCATAAATAGGATCTTTAACTATTCAAAACCTGAATAAATATGACCTCCGATTTTACAACCCCATGCGTGAGTCTCACTCGCGCCTACGTGGAAAGGTAATCCAATCACACGGTGCCACGTCGTTAAAAGGACTGACTTGGAGAGAGGTCATATTTGTGCAGTTTTGAATAATTAAAGGTCATATTTGTGCACTGTCAAAATTTTGCTTTTTGTATTAAAACGACGTCGTTTTTTTTTTTTATTATTATTATTATTATTGTTATTATTATTATTATTATTATTATTATTATAATAATAATAATTTTTTTATTTATTTCTATAGTAGCAGCACCTAACTTTTTTTAATTTTTAAAAATTATTATTATTATTATTATTTTATTTATTTCTATAGCACCAACACCTAGCTTTTTTTAATTTAAAAAAAAAAACAGACACCAGCAAGGATCGAAACCGCATAGTAGGCTGAAGGAAGTGCCCAAGAAGAGCAAATAACACCATTGGGTTATCTAAGTGCCTTGTTTCATATGATTCAACATTAATATACGTACATAAATATACATTTTCTATCTTATATATATACAATGTGATTTTTTTACCGAGGGAGGTCGGGTGAACCCCATGGCAACCACGTAGGTTTGCTCTGTTTATTTAATAACGTTTTAATAATGTTAATTTAATAACATTTTAAATACGTTAATTTGATAATGTTAATTTAATATACTACTACTACTATCCTTAATAACATTAATTTAATAATGTTTTATTAAAACTATAATTTTTTTATTATTAATATAGTTTCATCTTTAATTTAATATTTAAATAAATAATATTTAGATATATTATATAACTTAAATTCGTCCTCTGCTTTATAATATATATACATACCCGTTTGATTTTTTCATATGAGGCTGACCCGCCTAATTAATAAATCTTCAATATTGCTCTTTTTCTGCAATGACAAAAGAAATTAGATGTCATTTTCATCTTTGAGCCGAAAATAATGAAAAAATAATAGTGAAGAGTCATTTAAAGATCATATTTGTGCAGTTTTGAATAGTTAAAGGTCATATTTGTGCACTGTCAAAGTTTAAGGTCATATTTATGTATTATGCCCTTAGATTTTAAGCTGGATGCGACCAATTTTGTGTGTTGAACACGCGTTTTGCCACGTAGGATTGGAGCTCATATTTGTGCGATTTTGAATAGTTAAAGGTCATATTTGTGCACTGTCAAAGTTTAAGGTCAAAGTTATAATTTGGTTTCAAGTTTACGGTCATTTTTATGTATTAACTCTAAATAATCATTATGTTAACAATACTTCATCACCATAGAATGCCGTGGCAGAGCTAATTAAGATTTTTATTGAGAAGGTTCAGAAGTAAACGTATGAATTAGCCAAAGGAAATTCAACATCTACTATATAAACATAAAAAATAATTTTAATCCTGTATAAATAATATAATTTTCGGTTGAAAAAGGTTCGGATGAACTTCTTGAATGAAAGGCGGCTCTGCCCCTTATAGAATGTGCATAAGTCCTACTACTATATATAGTATCCCTCCATTTTAATTTATTTGTTTGATTTTAATTTTATATTGAATTTAAGAAAGTGAATTAAGACTTTAGAATGTTGTGGTCTAACTAAAGATATGCAAAATATACTAAAATGTCGTTTAATTTTGTAGTCTTAAACATGTCGTGTGAAAAAATTGAAATTAAAGAATTGTCAAAAGGAAAAATTAAAATACATTCTTTTTAAAAGTAAATTAAAAAAAGAAAACAAGAAAAATAAATTGAAACAGGGTAAATTTATATTTATTTATGCATGCACAAAATTTGCTACATATGATTGTGATTTCTCAAAATTAGATTTTTGCCCATCCTCTAAAACTAATCGTGGTGTTTTTCTTTTACTCGTCCTTTAAGAAAACATTAATTAGGAGAGTTTTTTTTTCTAAACTATTTTTCCATCAATAATAATTATGTCTTACGATATACTATCTTTTCATTAATTTTTTGTTTTGTTAAGGAGTTTGTAGTTTTCAAGAATAATTACTATCGAGGATAAAATGAAAAAAAATAATTTATTTATTTTTGAACTTCTAAAATAACAAATACTCCTTCCGTCCCATTTTACTTGTCTCAAATTGGGATGACACAACAATTAAGAAAAATAATAAATAACATGGCTAGTTTACCAAAGTACCCCTATTAAATAATGTTTACATTTTAATTTAAAGAAAAGGTAATTAATGCAAAGGATAAAACATGAAAAGAAAAGTTTGTCTTATCTTAATAAGTAAAATGGGACATCAACTTAGCTAATTTGGAACGGGTAAAATGAGACGGAGGGAGTAATATGAGACAACAATTTTTTAAAAATCACAATAAATAATTTGAGATGGAGGAAGAGCATTATCTTCCCATTATTTTAAATGTCGTTTTAACTTAATAAATTTGGTCCAAAATAAGTATCGCTTTTAGGAATTTAAGAAGAGACATTATTTATTTATTTTTCAAATTTATCTTTACTCTAATAAATGATTTATATTCAAGAAATTTATGAACATTTAAGGAAAGATGCAAATTAATTTATTCAGTTAACCCTTATGATTAATTTTTATTAAATAATTTTCATAATTAAGCCTGCAAAAATTTAAAGGACATTTAAATGGACAGAAGAGAATATTAATGTTGTTGAATGGTCATCATCAAACTTTGTCATTTATGCTTTCTTAAAAATTATATAGGAGTACTTTAGAATTTGAAAACATGATTTTCTAAATCATAATTCATCCAAACGACAAAAAAAAAAAAAAAAAAAAAAAAAAATAAGCATGAAATTTCCCAAACTAATTTGGAGCCAAAGAACTCGTTGTAACAATTGGCGTACGTATTTATTCTGTTTTTAAAAAAATATATTTCTTTTCCTAATATGAAAACTCTCTACTTATAATATTTCATACGATATGTTTAAGATCACGATTCACGAAATTAAAAGATATTGTGATACATTATATATATCTTTAATTTAATAAAAAATTATAAAATTCAATCGTCTTTTTTTATTTTGTAAATTTAATGCGCAGTCAAACTAATACAAACAAATTGAAATTTAGTTTTTTTTTTTTTTTTTTAAAAAGAACGTCATTCGACATATAATTAAACTAGCTAGTAGGAAAAAAGGATTTGACCGTAATTTTTCACAAGTGGCATAACCATAATATGACCTGTTTTTCAATATTATATATGTGCTTAACAGTCAACACGTACGCCAACTGCAACCTGTTAATTTCTTGTTTAAATTAAGGTAATACATATATCTAATTAATTAAGAATTTCCAATCTTGAATTTATGTGTTTGATTTGGCACAAAGTACAAACAAGGATTTGTTGGGTGACCATGGACCACGACTTTATTCTTTTCACATTATATTTTAGTTAGGTTCCATGTGTATTTGTAACAATATCATAAAAATTGGGGAAATTAATTAAAGCTAGTATTGTAAGGGGAAGATAAAACCAACACTTAGTAAAATGAATTGGGAGAGAGTAGTAAATTAATTAGTCTTACTCAATAAATGTACTAAAAAACTGAAATAAAAAAGAAGTAAAAATAATTTACTCGAATATATATATATATATATATATATATATATATATATATATATATATATTGTTTTTCCTTATCAGTTTAATTTTTTTCTTACTGAGGTTGATCTTGCTCTTTAAGGGTGTTAGTCGGATTAAATTATGCACGTTTTAATTAAAAAAGTTATGAATTATACCTACTGCCATCATACATATCAAATAACTGTTCATCATACATGCCTTCAAAATTCTGATGAGGCCTCAAAATTTTTAATAGTAAATTTTATAATTTTAACTTCATTTGAAATAATAATTAAGGTGGTGAACTCTGTTTTAAGAAAAATTATCTAAAAAACAAAAGAAAGAAAAAGTTATCTAGTTTTTTATTAGAAAATTTTACAATTTTGCATTAAACAACTCAAACTTCATATTAATAAATAAAGTTTTAACAAAAACATCCAAGTTAATGTATTGCAAATAAATGACTAATATCTTATTAACTAGAATTAATCTTTACTTTTATTAATATAATCATATTAACATGTGAAGTTAAAGGTTATGTGTTTTAAAAATACTATACAAAAAATAATTAACATGTAAGAACAAAAAAAATAACTCTAAATTATTATAATATTATTTTTATATGTATATGCATATATTTAAGATCTTTTATTAAAATTTAGCTTTACACTACTAATTTTATTGAGAAACTACTAAATTTGATTCCTCTATCAAAGATACTGTTTGACGTGGTCAAATTGTTTTAGCTAGTCAATTTTTTGTACACTTGTCAAAAAATTTATTTCATTTTCTTGTATTTCTCACTAATTTAGTGGTACTTATTTTGAAAAAAATAAAATAAAAGATGGTAATCGAAATAACTTATAAGTGATACATAATTTAAAATTATTTTAATATTTTGTTAAGAAAATTTTGTAGTACTCCCTCAGGAATTTTTATAAGTTGCTCACCCTTTAAGAAATTAAAAGCATTAACTGATAGAATTTAATTTGATTACATTATTTTATTTATTACTCATTTTATTTAATGCTTTTTTTTTTTTGCATTATATTAATTTCTTTTATATTTATTGTTAATAATAAAAGTAGAAATAAACAACTAATTATTTATTCATTTTATAAAATAACAAGTATTATTAAAAAATATCTAATTTTAATAACAATTAGGAACGAAGAGAATATAATTGAATTTTAAAAATATTCAAGGTTTTTTTTTTTTTTTTTAATAGGGTCAAACAGCCAATAATTAGCCTTTAACTTCATCATGAAATTGTCTCATTAATTTGTATTTAAATTTCTGTTCATTTCTAGCCCACACCTAAGTACTCCCACCTAAAACAATTGATACTTACCTCTAAAAATTTCAATAATAATATACTTATTCAATATAGTCTCATAAATTAAATTTAAAGACAATAAAATATATACTCAATATAATTTCATAAATTAAATTTGAAGAGGATAAAATGTACGTAGATCTTACTTCTACCTCAGACATTTAACCTCTAAAAATTGATCTAAAATATATAATTGATGTTTCACAAAATAAAAAAGATATTTAACCTTCTATTAAGGAATCCTACTTTTTTTTTTTTTTTTAAACGAAAGTGACTAAAAAACAAAGTTATAACCCTGGTCTTAGTAAGTACCCTTACTTTTATCCGTTCAAATATAACTTTTTTTAATGAAATTGTTCAACGTAATTTAAGTATGATCTGTTAAAATTCAATCCAACCCATTCATGTTCACATTGACACAAAAAATAATGAACCCTCAAGTACCTACAAGATAAAGAATAGTTTCATTACCAGCCGGCCACCCATTTAATTCTGTGCCGTGCATTGCATTCTTAAGCTGTCCTAATTATACCATGATTGACATTTGAGGCATTTCATATTATGTTTAATCATGATTATAAGGAAGAAAACTGGCCACTTTTTTTAATATGGATTTCTGACCAATTTTCCTTTGTTTATTTGTATTCAAAAAAATTCCTATGGAAATAAATAAATAAATAAAATACAAGCTAGCTAGTGTGCTCCTTGTTTGTGTAAGTTGACATTGTTTAATGATCTAAGTAGTCAATATTGAAGATACCTCTTAATTACTCTCAAGAACTTTATTTTCTCAACTGTCATGTCTCACCAAACTACTTCTAGTATATTACTAATTTACTTGCCATTCATTTGATTCTGGCCTTTCTGTTTATACATGTTGTGCTTAATGTGTTTACATGGTATAAATATTGTTCAAAAGCCTCCACCACCTTCCTCTATCAAAAAAAGATAAGGAAATAGCCAAACTAATTAAATTGTTGCTCCTCTCAAGGGCAAGGGGAATAAAAACTAGTAATGGAATTTACCAATTATCTATTTAAGCATTTTAATAAGAAAATGCATCCGTCTGTCCGACCTAACTTAATCCAGAAGTTAGCTCATAAGTATTGTTCATAATCAAATAAAAGAGATTAAAAAACTCACTTATAGTGACTTGTTGACACCCTTCAAACGTTCTGAAACTTAAATAATATAAGATGAGATTCAATATTAGATAAATTAAGAATTAAAATGGATGTAACTCTAACATCATGATAGCAAAATAGATTTTAAAATCTAATTCAATAAAAAAATCAAGTCATAAGTTGATGAAGTATCTAAAAACTAACTCACATGAGGAGATCAAATAAGTCATTTATAGCTAATGCGAGACTCTGATAATATTAGAAACAAGTGATGAAAAATTCTAAATGTGAAATAGGAGAATGGACAATGAGGGAGTGGATTACAAAATTGGAAATCAAACTCTAACTGAAAAATGAAAATTCAGTTAGTCAACCAACTAAACTAATAAGATTGTCGTGCCTTTTAACACCATAATTTTAGATTCATGTGAGCTAAATGGTGTTCACAAAACAAACTTATGAAAGCCAAATGATGTGTTTATTAGATTCATGAGCTGACAACATCACATGAAAATGTCTGCATCTCCACCCCAACCCCAACCCCAACCCCATCCCCAATGCAATTCAACCCACATGGAACAAGTAAGGGTAAGCCTGCAAAACATCTTAACCCTTCCTCTCTTTCATTTTCCCTCCACACTAAAATGCATAATATACTAATTATACTTTAATATTCTTGCCAACTCCTCCCTCATTATCATCTCATTGGCAAGCACATGTAACTCCTCTCTCTCTCTCTCTCTCTCTCTCTCTCTAATACTACTGTGCTACTACTTGTTTCAATCTCTGGGTTGTTCTTGTTCCTCCTTTTAGTCTCCAAGAAAACAGCATTAATGCATTTTACTGTGGATCTACTGTGGTATTCACTTTCTTGATTTTACCATTGTTTTTGGCTCAATTTCTTTTGGTTTCTTGGTTCTTGTGTTTTTCTGGTGTTTTCAAGAAAATCAAGTGCAGTTTGGTCTCATATGCTGAAATGAACTGATTTTGTCTTGTGGGGTATGTCAGCTTGTTCTTGTTTTCACTAGTATAGAATTGGAACACAAAATTTTGGGCATATTTGTGAAGTTTCTTGAGAAAGTCAATTGTAAAAATCAAATCTTGGTTTAGTGGGATGTTGCTAGATGACGATTTTGACATCTAATGAGGTAAGTAGCAGGTACCCCTTGCAAAGTTAGGTGAAGGAAAGTGGAACTTTATCAGTAAGAGCTGTGGAAGATAAGAGGGAACCGGTGGTCTACATAGAACCACAAAGCATAGAATGGTGACTAGAAGAGGTTTTCCAGATTCTTGTTTGCTTTGTCTGGTGAGGAATTGACTGACTCCAGCTGTGATTTGTGAAGATATATTGACTTTTGACTATATATATTATATAGAGATGAGTGATAATGGACTGATTGGGTTGTGAAGAAGTAGTAAGTTTAAAGAGGACTTGACTATATAGGTTGTGTTGTTGAAGAAGGAGGGGGACTACACTATGGCTGCTAAGCTTTTACATTCATTGACTGAAGAAAATCAAGATTTGCAAAAGCAAATTGGATGTATGACAGGGATCTTTCAATTATTTGATCGCCAAAGTATGCTTGCCAGTAGGCGCCTTATCGGCAACAGCCCCAAAAGGCTCACTTCAGGTAATATTTCATTGTGTCCAATTCCAAGATATCATAGGTTTATTGTAGAATGTGTTTACTTTTTAATACAGATAACATTTGAATGGTGTTTGCTTGTTTGTTGAAAATGTAAATCCTTTTACTTGTGTTATCCCTTGATGAAGGGAAGAGTTTTTCTCTGTTTGATCCATGTTCTCAAAATGTGACAATTTCCTACTAGTCAAAGGATTTCTAGGATTCTTCAAATGTTATTTAGATGATATGACAAGGGTACTTCATTTTTGTAGGATACTACAAATGATATTTAGATTGTACTTATGTTAAACAACTAGATGATATGACAAGGGTGCTTCAATATTCTAGGATTCTTCAATTGATTTTTTACAGAATCATTTTTGTAACATCATGTGAATCTGGCTTCTTACAGGCAGCTCTCACATTGGTAATGGCACTTCTGAAAAAGAATACACTAGCACATACCAAAGATCAGCAGCTATGGTAAGAGTTATTAGTGCTAACTTCTTGTCTCTCTTCCCTCTCTTTTTCTTTTAACTTTGTAAAATATTTACATTTAAGACGGTTTGGATATTTATATGGTCATTAACTCAAACAGCTCATCTTGAATGTGATTGACAAAGACTCTGACACTGCCAAATTATATGTTTGCGTAGCAAAGACTTCTGACTGATGTCTGATAATGTGGTTTATTTTCTTCTTTCTGTTATAAATTGTAATTCAGATAGTTTATCTAAATGAAGTGTAAGATTTAGGTCCACTTATTCTTCCCATCTCGCCAAATCTGCTAGTGTTTAATGACTTTTGTATCTTTTCTCAGCTGAATTTCTTTAATATCATATCTTGAAAGCTTGATGGCACTGCTTTTCACTGCAGGAAAGCCACACAAACAAGACCGTACAAGATAAACAAAGATTGTCTACTGAATCGTCGAGACCATCATTCTCATCTTCTTCACGTTCGTCTTCCTTTTCTTCTCTTGATTGTAATAAAACAAGTCAACAAGAGCCCTTAGCTTTCGATCGACTAAGTTTTGCTGAAACTCCTTCAAGAGAAGCAGCTGCAGGCCAACCAAATGCATCACCACAATTTGGTAGGCAATCTCTTGATATTCGGGATGTGGTTAAGGACTCTATGAATAGAGAAGCTCAGAGGTTTTCAGCTGGACCTACAGTGAAAGAAGACGTGACAGAATCAATGTTGAAGCCTGGGGATTCCCCAAGGACAGTGCAGACTTTGAAAAACTTTGAAGGGGCTAGTGATTCGGGTCCAAATGGGAAACAGAATTTGCCTGTTGATCTTAAGGAATCTCTCAAGGTTCTTGCTAAACTTCGGGAATCACCTTGGTACTCAATTGAACATAGGGAACTTACGAGATCGTTATCATATCATTCAAAGGATACCTCTTCATTGTCAGCGTCAAAAGATGCTCCTCGGTTCTCGTATGATGGGAGGGAAACAAGTCCTATACCTTTTGAACAGCGAGACATTTCCAAATCCACTCTTAAGCTTAAAGAGCTACCAAGACTTTCCTTGGACAGTAGAGTTAGTCCAGTACGAAGCTTGAACTCAGAACCAAAAGCTAACTTCTCCTCAAAATCCATGCAGAAGGATAATGGTAATACCAATTCAAAGTCACCAACCCTGCTACAAACACATGGAACTCAGGCTCGTCCTCCTAGTGTTGTGGCAAAGCTAATGGGTCTTGAAGCACTACCTGGTGCTATGTCATCAACTGACAGCAAGACGGGGTTGAGCAAATCATCTCAAGTTGAAGAACCTGTTTCTTTTCCAAGGTCTTCAGAAGTATATGATCCGTGCAAACCTATCCGAACTTGTAATTCCTCTAAGAATCTGTGGAAAGAACCTACTTCTCCTCGGTGGAGAAACCCTGATATGGCTATGAAACCTATCTCCAGGTTTCCCATTGAACCAGCACCTTGGAAGCAACCTGATAGGACTCGAGTAATGCATGAGAAACCTATATCCAGGACAACAAAGGCTCCAGTAAAGCCTGCACACCCCTTTCCTTCTGTTTACAGCGAGATAGAAAAGAGATGGAAAGATCTAGAATTCACCCATTCAGGCAAGGATCTAAGAGCTCTTAAACAGATATTGGAAGCAATGCAGGCAAAGGGCTTCCTAGAGACAGAAAAAGAGGAGCAGGGTTCAAATTTTTCTGGTCAGAAAGAGCATCACCAGAAGTTTGCAAGTCCTGCACAGAGTGCAAAACTGGCAAACCAGAGAATGAGGCAGACTGATCAAGTGACTGCTCCAACAAAGAGGGGGCTAAATTCTTCGAAGAATTTTGAATCGCCAATAGTGATCATGAAGCCAGCAAAATTAGTGGAAAAATCTGATATTCCTTCTTCTTCGATGATTCCACTTGATGGCTTATCCACTTTCCCAAAACTTCATGGTGGTGACTCTGTCAGTAGAAAGGGTAATGCTACGTGCAGAACTGCTAAAGAACATCACTCTAGAACTAGTTATAGCAGCAGTCCAGTGAATCACAATGAAGCAAGAAGAACTTCGAAACCTCCACAAATTTCAACGAGGTCCCAACAGCTTCCTAAAGAGAGCACCCCAGGCTCAATAAAGAGCTCAGGTGCCATCAGCCCAAGATTGCAACAGAATAGACTGGAGCAAGAGAAAAGATCCCGGCCACCCACACCTCCATCTGATTCCAACAGATCAAGGAGACAGTCAAACAAGCAACATACAGAGGCTATTTCCCCAGGTGGAAGACGAAGGCCAAGAATTTCTAACATCCAGCAACATGATGACCATGTGATTCAGATCAGCAGTGACTCAAGGAACTTGAATTACCATGGTCAGACCAATGGGAATGTGATAGCAGCATCAAAAGTAGATTCTGAAGTCACTAGTTTCGAGCACTCTCTTGAGGTGACAAGCAGCCAGAGTTCATCGATTTATGCATCCAATTACCTGAGATGTGACTTGGTAGAGAAGGTAAGAAACTTCCATTTATTTGTGCCTTGCATACTACATAGAGTACTTGAAGCACACCATAACATGCTTGACGGTGTGACTTCCATTTCAGAAATCAATTCTGGTGCTGTCTGAGGATGAAATGTTAGCTGAACCTGCTCCAGAGTATCCAAGTCCGGTCTCAGTTCTTGATGATGTTGTATATATGGATGAATCACCCTCTCCTATGAAGCATACTCCCAAAGTTATTAAAGGTGACTGCTTTCCCTTAGTATTTTTGTGAAGAAATTAAAAGCATGTCCACAGCAAATATGAGTGGAAATAACAAATGAAGCTAGCACCTTATGTGGATGGCATGTTGGGGATATATTTGTAGATTTAGTGAGCTGAAAATAAATGTTTGATTAGGAATATTCACTTCGTAGTGATCCATCCATCGCATACAAAGACACTTGAGTCATTTACATCTGTGGGTACATTTGTATGGTCTTTATGTGCACTAGATTTGTCGGTTTTGGCTTTTATGCTTTTGTGTTAGTACTTATGTCAGCTGGAACAACGGAAAGTGGTAGTAAAACCTTAAATAGTGCTTCTCCAGTTGCACATCACAATTTTGGCACTGAAAAATTGCTTGCTTGCTCCAGATCAGTCCATCCACATTGGACACAAATTTATTCACTGCACTTGGAACTCCTTTGTTTTTCAAAACTAACAGATTGGAGCTCTAATTCTTGTAAAAAAAATGATCAATAGCAGCAAATATTTTAACTCTTCTCAAATGAATATTATAGCCACCATTCAGCAAGAAATATCAGATACGAGTCTTATTATGTTGTCAGAGTCCCTTGCCCTTCTAGAGATTAAAACAGTACCAACTATTTAGGATATATACACTGCTTAAGAAGTTGGATACTATTTGTTTGTCTCATTTCTGTTATTTTGTGACAGATGAAAGCTGCAACACTGCTGATAAATTTTCCAGTCTGCCACAGTGTGATCAATCTAATACTCTTGTGATTGATGCCACCAGTTCTGGTCTCTCCTCGGAAATCAATAGGAAAAAGTTGCAAAACATTGAGAATTTAGTTCAGAAGCTGAGGAGATTGAACTCCAACCATGATGAGGCTCGTACAGATTATATTGCATCTCTCTGTGAGAACACAACCCCTGATCATAGATACATTTCAGAGATTTTATTGGCTTCAGGACTCCTTCTCAGGGATCTCGGCTCAAGCCTAGCAAGTTTCCAGTTCCATCCATCAGGTTACCCGATCAACCCTGAGCTGTTCCTAGTCTTGGAACAAACCAAGGCAAGCACTTTACTTAAGGAGGAATTCTGCAATGATAAGATGAGGCAGTCGAATCCAAAGGAAAAGATCCGTAGGAAGCTCATCTTTGATGTTGTTAATGAGAGTCTTGCTGGAAAATTGATGCTAGTTGGACCTTCTTACCAGCCATGGTTGACATCCCAGAAGCTAGCAAAGAGCACCCTGAACGCTCAAAGGCTTCTAAGAGACTTATGCTCGGAGATAGAACAACTTCAAGCTAAACCATCAAAATGCAACACGGAGGATGAGGAAGATGAGTGGAAAAACATACTGCTGGACGATGTTATGCATCGTTCAGTGAGTTGGACGGTTTTTACAGGTGAGATATCGAGTGTAGTCCTGGACGTGGAGCGGATGATCTTTAAAGATTTAGTTGATGAGATAGTGAGAGGTGATGGTACTGGTTTGAAAGTAAAACCAACTAGGCGTAGACAGCTCTTTGCAAAATAGTCCCATCTCTACCATTCCATTTTGACTTCTCTTTGCCTTTTTTTTGCCCTTTGTTTTCCTTTTCACCTAATTATATTGAGTAGTAAAATAATTAAGGAATACTCATTTGTGTCTTTGATCTATTGTAAAGGAACAATTTCCACTTAATTGTATCACCAACATACCTAGTGAAGATCACTACTTTTCCAGAAAATGTACCAGTGTGTATTATTTAATACCCCTTGTGCAATGTTTATGATTCTTTTAACAGCTAAATCAAAACATTCTTGTAGTATGATTTATTTGCACACATATAGTACTGGCCAATTTTCACCTCATTAGTGGGGATTAAAATTTATCAGATTGAAATTTTTTTTCTTATATGGCACCAGACAATCTTCACATCTTAACAAAAAGAGAGTATACCCATGTTTTTTTTTAAAAAAAATACACCTTCCCAAGAGCTTCCACTCTTTTTGCTTTCTAGGTGACTCGGACCAACAACTTAGAGTTAGAGGTAAGACTTAAGAGTGCGTATCATTCGAGCAACTCCCTCGACTCAACTCAGAATGAACATGTTTGACAAACATGAGTCTTCCAAAATTTTCAAAAAGGAAATGACTGCACATTACTTTAGATGGTATATCTATTGAAGCTATTTTTGGTCGTTTTTCCTATCAGATGTAATACTACTTGACAAGCAAGAATTTCGCAAGTTTTATGTTAGTTTGATTTTGGATTATTTCGTTTTAGATTAAGTGGGGTAGCTTGACGCCCGTTAGTGCACTGGAGATAGGGGAAAAGGTGGGGGGTTTAGGGGTGTGGGATGCAGGGGGGACGTGGATGTGATGTGGGACAGGGTGGCCAGCTGTATCACGGAGACTGCTAGAGAAGTGTTGGGGGTTTCGAGGGGTCGGGCAAGACGTCATAAGGGGAACTGGTGGTGGAATAAAGATGTGAAGAAGAAAGTGGAGATTAAGAAGGAGACCTATGTTAAGTTGATTGAGAGTAAAGATGAAGAGGAGAAGCGGGTGAGTAGGGAGGTTTATAAAGTAGCAAGGAAGGAAGCTAAGTTAGCAGTTACGGCTGCTAAGTTGGCAGCGTTCGAGAGCTTGTATGCGGGGTTAGTGGAGAAAGGCGGGGAAAAAAGGTTGTATAGGCTTGCTAAGGCTAGGGAGCGGAAGGGTTGCGACCTCGATCAAGTAAAGTGCATTTAGGGGGAGGATGTTAGTGTTTTAGTAACGGATGTTCACATTAAAAGAAGATGGCAGGATTACTTTCATAGCCTTCTGAATGGAGAGGCGGACAAAGGCATTGCGTTAGGGGAGCTGGAGCACTCGGAGAAGAGCCGTGATTTCAGTTACTGTAGGCATTTTAAGGTTGAGGAGGTTAGAGAGGCTATTCGTAGGATGCAGAGAGGTAGGGCAACCGGGCCAAACGTGATTCCGGTGGATTTTTGGAAGTATGTTGGTGTGGCAGGTTTGAGGTGGTTGACTGATTTGTTTAACGACATTTTCAAGACTGCAAGAATGCCTGAGGCTTGGAGATGGAGTACGATAATTCTGTTATATAAAAACAAGGGTGAAATCCAGAGTTGCAACAACTATAGGGGTATTAAGTTGTTGAGTTACACTATGAAGATTTGGGAGAGAGTGGTTGAGCGGAGGCTGAGGAGGCTCATGTCCGTTTCGGAGAATCAGTTTGCATTTATGCCTGGTCGCTCGACGACAGAGGCAATCCACCTGGTGAGGAGATTGGTGGAGCAGTATAGAGAAAGAAAGAGGAATTTACACATGGTGTTTATCGACCTAGAGAAGGCGTAAGATAGAGTCCCGAGGGAGGTTCTTTGGAGATGCTTGGAGGTGAGAAAGGTTTCGGTGGCGTATATCAGAGCTATTAAGGACATGTATGATGGAGGAAAGACCTAGGTGAGGACGGCGGGAGGAGACTCAAAGCAGTTTTCGATCGAGATAGGGTTGCATCAGGGATCGACTCTTAGTCCGTTCCTTTTTGTGCTGGTGATGGACGTGTTGAATCGGAGCATCCAAGACGAGGTGCCTTGGTGTATGTTATTTGCGGATGATGTATTGCTGATTGATGAGACGCGGAGGGGGGTGTAAACGATAAATTGGAAGTTTGGAGGCAAACCCTTGAGTCTAAGGGGTTCAGGTTGAGTAGGTCAAAGACGGAATATTTAGAATGCAAGCTCAGTGACTTGAGGCAGGAGAAAGAAGTGGTGGTGAGGTTGGACTCCCAGGATGTTTATAAGAGGGACTGTTTTAAGTATCTTGGGTCTTCGATTCAGGGGAATGGTGAGATTGACGAGGATGTCTCGAAGCGTGTTGGACCAAGATGGATGAAGTGGAGGCTCGCCTCGGGGGTGTTGTGTGATAAAAGGTGCCCCTTAAGCTTAAAGACAAATTCTATAGAGTGGCCGGCCATGTTGTATGGAGGGGAGTGTTGGCCAGTCAAGCGCTCCCACATTCAAAAATTGAAGGTGGCGGAAATGAGAATGTTGCGTTGGATGTGTAGTCTTACTATAGGGGACAAAGTAAGGAATGAGATTATTCGGGAGAAGGTGGGAGTGGCTTCGTTGGAGGACAAAATGCGGGAAGGAAGGCTGAGATGGTTTGAGCATGTGATGAGGAGGGGCGCGGATGCCCCAGTTCGTAGGTGCGAGAGACTAGCTTTGGATGACTTTAGGAGGGGTTATAGACACATAAATTTATTGGATCAAATTCATATAAAATTTAAATTTGATCCACATTTTATTGGGTTTAAACTTATTTTGGGCTTAAAAAAATAATAAGCCTATTGTATTTCTCATCAAGGTCAATCTCACCGTGAAGCCCAAACTCATCAAGTGACGTGACATCCCAGTCAAATCCAAGACCAATGAGACGCCGCCATATGTACAAATGATGTGAAAATCTCATTCAAATTCAACAACCAGTCAAAAGGTGCTAAGTGGCAAAGTGACATGTTTCGGCCATTCACAAGCAACTAGGCCTACCCCCTACAACTATAAATAGGGGAGTAACATAACATTCTAGGGAGAAAAGGAAAAAGGAGGACATTCTTCAAGCATTGGAGGAAGCTTCTGCATTGACTACACAGCTCTTCAATGAATTTACTAATGGAGTTCTGCCCGGAGATCAACTCGACAAGACGAAATATTGTCAGACAATTCCTGGAGATCCAAACACATTTCTAGGAGGCTCAAATCATCCTACATTTGAGAATCACGCTGCAAAGGCCCTCAAATCATGAAAAAACTTAGGAGAAAAGAATCGAGAGAATAATGGAATTGTACCCGCAAAATTACCTTAAATAAAATTATTCTTTTTGTTTATTTTATTTTTTGCTTGCAGTTAATTTTCAACGTTAATGAAAATTTATTGCAAACAAATTAGCACGCCCAGTGGGACCAGTTCTGCTCTTCATCTCTTCCTCCTACAAGTCAAAGAAAATCACATATTCAACTACTACAATGAACTTCAAAAAAATCAATGAAGTTTCGTGCAAGAAGTCTACTACTGCCACGTCTACTGAGATCAAACTTATTGGCCCCATCAATCGACTCAATCTCAACACTTGTGCTTTGGATGGATCCCACTACTTCCCAATTTAGGAGATGACAAAGAGGAGAGAATCTCAAATTTTGGCAGTAACTACAACCCCTAGGGGCAACTCCGCATCTATGTTATCAGATGAACCGTCTGAAACTGGCCTCAACTTTGGAGAATCTAAAAACTTGATGAATTCTCCAACTTCAACGAAAGTCAACACCTTCATGGTTGATGAAATTGACTTGGACGAGAAGTTTGCAATGATGGAGCAAACCATTGAAGCCTTGAAGAAGTCCGTTGATGAGAAAGATCATCAAATCTCCCGACTTATGAGCAAGTTAGATCTCTACGATCCTGGAGAGTCAAATTATAATATAACACCGCGATAAAAAAATCATGGTGAATCTTTCATCAAGACAAGTGACAATTACTGCGATGATCCATCCGTTTCAGTGGCTACTCTAACAGTTCAAAACTGCAAGATATGATTGCAAACACCATCAAACCACAATATGGCGGTCCGTCATAAAGTTTTGTAGGATACTCAAAGCCATATTCTAAGTGAATCGAGGGCTTACTAATGCCAATTGGATATCAATCGTCAAAGTTTCAACAATTTGATGGAAAGGGAAATCCAAGGCAACACATTGCTCATTTCGTTGAGACTTGTAGCAGTGTTGGTACACATGAAGATCTTCTTGTCAAGCAATTTGTTCGCTCCTTGAAAGACAACGCTTTTGATTGGTACACAGACTTGGAGTCTGGATCAATTGATTGTTGGGAGCAACTAGAAAGTTAGTTCCTAAATCGTTTCTACAGTACCCGTTGTATGGTCAGCATGGTGGAGTTGACAAACACAAGACAAAGTAAAGATGAGCCTGTACTGGATTACGTAAATTGATGGCGAACATTGAGCTTTGATTGCAAGGATCAACTTTCTGAAACTTCCGTGGTTGAAGTTTGCATTCAAAGGATGCGTTGGGGCCTTGTGTATATCCTCCAAGGAATTAAGCCTCGAACTTTTGAAGAATTAGCTACGCACGCTTATGACATGGAGCTAAGTATTGCAAGTCATAGAATGGCGTCACCTGTTTTTGATCCTAGGAAGGAAGTTATAAAATTCAAAGACTCATCTGAAAACCAAATTGAGGAATCTATGATGACAACTGTGAGTTTTATGAAGTCTCCTACAAGGCAAAAGTTAAAAGAGGAAGCTCCAAAGCAACAAATACGAGAGAGGTGAAAAATCAACCAATCTTGAAAGAGTTACAAGCAAGGGTATATCCTTTTCCCGATCCTAAATACTGCAAATTTTACTGCATTGTTGGTCATCACACCATAAAATACTTTATCCTGAAGGAAAGGATCATGACATTAATACAAGAGGAAAAGATCATCATTGATGATGGCGATATAGTTGACGCAAATCATGTTAGCGTCAAACTGCACCATATGAAAGGTTCAATTTCAAAAGCTGTACAAGCCATGCGCTCTGTGGAATCACCAAAAGTTAAAAAAATCATCATGCTACAATTTGGGACTTTTGACCCAATTAAGGTTCCAGCCTTGAAGAAAACAATGAGCAAATCCATGCAAAATAACTTCTCCGATAGCAAGAAGGGTGATACTTGGCATTGATCGCTCGCAAAAGGAAAAAATTTCAAAAGGCTTCTAAACTCCAACTTTCAAAAGTCAACACAAGATCAAGTGCAAATCTATTTCAACCAATGGGGGCAATAAATATCAAACTGAAGTGCAACCATACTCCATTACATTACAAAGGGTTGGAAGGAAAGTTACATTACAAGAATTCTTCCCCAAAAAGCTCCTTGCTGCACGAGCTTAAACTGTAAGTCAAAAATGCTCCTTGCAGCACGAACTTAAACTGCAAGTCAAAAATGCTCCTTGCTGCACGAGCTTAAATTGCAAGTCAAAAATGCTCCTTGCTGTACGAGCTTAAACTGCAAGTCAAAAATGCTCCTTGCTGCACGAGCTTAAACTTCAAATAAAAAATACTTCTTGCTGTACAAGCTTAAACTGCAAGTCAAAAATGCTCCTTGTTGCACGAGCTTAAATTGTAAGTCAAAAATGCTCCTCGATGCACGAGCCTAAACTGCAATCCAAAATGCTCCTCGATGCACGAGCCTAAACTGCAAGTCAAGACGCTCCTCGACGCACGAGCCTAAACTGCAAGTCAAAACGCTCCTTAAGGCACGAGTTTAAACTGCATGTCGCTCCTGGACCGCATGAATCTAAACTGTGAACGACTCTCAAAAAAATAAAGGAAAAGTATGAAGCTTGAATGCATATTTGGAGTCCTTTGAAGATGTCGTCGTAAAGCAAAAAGATTCTTCATTATCTCCCAAGCAATAAAGTCTTCTCGACAAGAAAAAGACTTGTGGTACATTGAATAATGTTATAGTCTGGCCTTCTACATATTGCGGAAGTGATGCGGCCCAAAACTTGAAGTAGATGATGAAATTCATGAAGTATCCAAAATCTGAGGAGAAATAGAATATCATAAGATTTAGGCTGCAACACTAGAAAAGTACCTGAAAAATATAAAGGTTACATGCAAATGGATTTCACGCTTAACGTAGATCTGTGAGTCTACTTTCCAATGCAAAAAATGAAACCTAATTCCAATACTTCCACGTCAAGATATGGAATTTATCGTGACGCTGCGCAAAGCTGAAATAACCAGCGAACCAAGATTAGAAGGTTGTTTTTGGAGCAATATCTGGGATGATTCAGATGCAATCTAATTGTGGTTTCTACGTGAGACGTTGCTCTACGAATCTACTTTCCAATGCAAAAAATAGAACTTCATTTTGATTCTTCCACGTCAAGATATGAAATTTATCGTGACTATAGACACATAAAATTTATTGGATCAAATTCATATAAAATTTAAATTTGATCCACATTTTATTGGGTTTAAACTTATTTTGGGCTTAAAAAAATAATAAGCCTATTGTATTTCTCATCAAGGTCAATCTCACCTTGAAGCCCAAAGTCATCAAGTGACGTGGCATCCCAGTCAAATCCAAGACCAATGAGGTGCCGCCACATGTACAAATGATGTGGAAATTTCATTCAAATTCAACAACCAGTCAAAAGATGTCAAGTGGCAAAGTGACATGTTTCGGTCAATCACAATCAACTAGGCTTACCCCCTACAACTATAAATAAGGGGAGTAACATAACATTCTAGGGAGAAAAGGAAAAGGGAGGACATTCTGCAAGTATTGGAGGAAACTTCTGCATTGACTACACAGCTCTTCAATGAATTTACTAATGGAGTTCTGCCCGGAGATCAACTCGACAAGACGAAATATTGTCAGACAATTCCTGGTGATCCAAACACATTTCTAGGAGGCTCAAATCATCCTACATTTGAGAATCACGCTGCAAAGGCCCTCGAATCACGGAAAAACTTAGGAGAGAAGAATCGAGAGAATAATGGAATTGTACCCGCAAAATTACCTTAAATAAAATTATTCTTTTTGTTTATTTTATTTTTTGCTTGCAGTTAATTTTCAACATTAACGAAAATTTATTGCAAACAAATTAGCACGCCCAGTGGGACCAGTTCCTCTCTTCATTTTTTCCTCCTACAAGTCAAAGAAAATCACATATTCAACTACTACAATGAACTTCAGAAAAATCAATGAAGTTTCATGCAAGAAGTCTACTACTGCCACGTCTACTGAGATCAAACTTATTGGCCCCATCAATCTACGCAATCTCGACGCTTGTGCTTTGGATAGATCCCAATACTTCACCATTTTGGAGATGACAAAAAGGAGAAAATCTCAAATTTCGGCAGTAACTACAACCCCTGGGGGCAACTCCGCATTTATGTTATCAGATAAACCGTTTGAAACTGACTTCAACTTTGGAGAATCTGAAAACTTGATGAATTCTCCAACTTCAACGAAAGTCAACACCTTCATGGTTGATGCAATTGACTTAGATGAGAAATTTGCAATGATGGAGCAAACCATTGAAGCCTTGAAGAAGTCCGTTGATGAGAAAGATCATCAAATCTCCCGACTTATGAGAAAGTTAGATCTCTACGATCCTGGAGAGTCAAATTATAATCTAACACCGCAAGAAAAAAATCATGGTGAATCTTTCATCAAGATAAGTGACAATTACTGCGATGATCCATCCGTTTCAGTGGCTACTCTAACAGTTCAAAACTGCAAGATATGATTGCAAACACCATCAAGGCACACTATGACGGTCCGTCATAAAGTTTCGTAGGATACTCAAAGCCATATTCTAAGCGAATCGAGGGCTTACTAATGCCAATTGGATATCAATCGTCAAAGTTTCAACAATTTGATGGAAAGAAAAATCCAAGGCAACACATCGCTCATTTCGTTGAGACTTGTACCAGTGCTGGTACACACGACGATCTTCTTGTCAAGCAATTTGTTCGCTCCTTGAAAGACAACGTTTTTGATTGGTACACAGACTTGGAGTCTGGATCAACTGATTGTTGGGAGCAACTAGAAAGTCAGTTCCTAAATCGTTTCTACAGTACCCGTCGTATGGTTAGCATGATGGAGTTGACAAACACAAGACAAAGTAAAGATGAGCCTGTACTGGATTACGTAAATCGATGGCGAACATTGAGCTTTGATTGCACGAATCAACTTTCTGAAACTTTCGCGGTTGAAGTTTGCATTCAAAGGATGCGTTGGGGCCTTGTGTATATCCTCCAAGGAATTAAGCCTCAAACTTTTGAAGAATTAGCTACGCGCGCTCATGACATGGAGCTAATTATTGCAAGTCATAGAATGGCGTCATCTGTTTTTGATCCTAGGAAGAAAGTCACAAAATTCGAAGACTCATCTGAAAACCAAATTGGAGAAGCTATGACGACAACTGTGAGATTTACGAAGTCTCCTACAAGACAAAAGTTAAACGAGGAAGCTCCAAAGCAATAAATGCGAGAGGTGAAAAATCAACCAACCTTGAAAGAGTTACAAGCAAGGGTATATTCTTTTCCCGACTCTGATGTTCCTGAAATTCTTGACAAGTTGTTAGCCAAAGAAGTTATTAAACTTCCTAAGTGAAAGCGACCTGAAGAATCAAACAAAGTCGATGATCCTAAATACTGCAAATTTCACCGCATTGTTGGTCATCACACCATAAAATGCTTCATCTTGAAGGAAAAGATCATGACATTAATGCAAGAGAAAAAGATCATCATTGATGATGGTGATATAGTTGACGCAAATCATGTTAGCGCCAAACTGCACCATATGAAAGGTTCAATTTCAAAAGCTCTACAAGCCATGCGCTCTGTGGAATCACCAAAAGTTGAAAAAATCATCATGCTATAATTTGGGAGCTTTGACCCAATTAGGGTTCCATCCTTGAAGAAAACAATGAGCAAATCCATGCAAAATAACTTCTCCAATAGCAAGAAGGGTGATACTTGGACATTGATCGCTTGCAAAAGAAAAAAATGTCAAAAGGCTTCTAAACTCCAACTTTCAAAAGTCGACACAACATCAAGTGTAAATCTGCTTCAACCAATGGGGGCAATAAATATCAAATTGAAGTGCAATCATCCTCCATTACAAAGGGTTGTAAGGAAAGTTACATTACAAGAATTCTTCCCCAAAATGCTCCTTGTTGCACGAGCTTAAACTGAAATTTAAAAATGATCCTTGCGGCACGAGCTTAAATTGTAAGTCAAAAATGCTCCTTGCTGCACGAGCTTAAATTGCAAGCCAAAAATGCTCCTTGCTGCATGAGCTTAAACTGCAAGTCAAAAATGCTCCTTGCTGCACGAGCTTAAACTTCAAGTCAAAAATGCTCCTTGCTGTACGAGCTTAAACTGCAAGTAAAAAATGCTCCTTGCTGTACGAGCTTATAATGCAAGTAAAAAATGCTCCTCGATGCACAAGCCTAAACTGCAAGCCAAAATGCTCATCGATGCACGAGCCTAAACTGCAAGTCAAGACTTTCCTCGACGCACGAGCCTAAACTGCAAGTCAAAACGCTCCTTAAGGCATGAGCTTAAACTGCATGTCGCTCCTGGACCGCATGAGTCTAAACTGTGAACGGCTCTAAAAAAAAAAAGGAAAAGTATGAAGCTTGAATGCATATTTGGAGTCCTTTGAAGATGTCGTCTTAAAGCAAAAAGATTCTTCATTATCTCCCAAGCAATAAAGTCTTCTCGACAAGAAAAATACTTGTGGCACATTGAATAATGTTATAGTCTGGCCTTCTACATATTGCGGAAGTGATGCGGCCCAAAACTTGAAGTAGATGATGAAATTCATGAAGTATCCAAAGTCCGAGGAGAAATAGAATATCATAAGATTTAGGCTGCAACATTGAAAAAGTACCTAAAAATATAATGGTTATATGCTAATGGATTTCACGCTTAACGTAGATCTGTGAGTCTACTTTCCAATGCAAAAAATGAAACCTAATTCCAATACTTTCACGTCAAGATATGGAATTTATCGTGACGTTGCGCAAAGCTGAAATAACCAGCGAACCAAGATTAGAAGGCTGTTTTTGGAGCAATATCTGGAACGATTCGGATGCAATCTAATTGTGGTTTCCACGTGAGACGTAGCTCTACGAATCTACTTTCCAATGCAAAAAATAAAACTTGATTTTGATACTTCCACGTCAAGATATGGAATTTATCGTGACTGTAGACACATAAAATTTATTGGATCAAATTCATATAAAATTTAAATTTGATCCACATTTTATTGGGTTTAAACTTATTTTGGGCTTAAAAAATAATAAGCCTATTGTATTCCTCATCAAGGTCTATCTTACCTTGAAGCCCAAACTCATCGAGCGACGTGGCATCCCAGTCAAATCCAAGACCAATGAGACGCCTCCACATGTACAAATGATGTAGAAATCTCATTCAAACTCAACAACCAGTCAAAAGGCGCCAAGTGGCAAAGTGACATGTTTCGGCCAATCACAAGCAACTAAGCCTACCCCTACAACTATAAATAGAGGAGTAACATAACATTCTAAGGAGAAAAGGAAAAAGGAGGACATTCTGCAAGCATTGGAGGAAGCTTCTACATTGACTACACAGTTTTTCAACGAATTGACTAACGGAGTTCTGCCCGGAGATCAACTCGACAAGACGAAGTATTGTCAAACAATTCCTGAAGATCCAAACACATTTCTAGGAGGCTCAAATCATCCTACATTCGAGAATCACGCTGCAAAAGCCCTCGAATCACAAAAAAACTTAGGAGAGAAGAATCGAGAGAATAACGAAATTGTGCCCGCAAAATTACCTTAAATAAAATTATTCGTTTTGTTTATTTTATTTTTTGCTTGCAGTTAATTTTCAACGTTAATGAAAATTTATTGCGAACAGGGGTAGAGGTAGGTCGAAGAAATACTGGAGGAAGGTGATTAAACATGACATGGAGCAGCTTCAGCTGACTGAGGACATGACCCTATATAGGAAGGTGTGCAAGGCGCGGATAAGGTAGAAGGCTAGTGTGAGTGTGTAGGTTGTAGCATGTAGTTAGGAGAGATCTTGGGTAGCCGGGGAAGTAACCCTAGGACTGTGTACATAGGTAGGTGCCCTTTTTCTTATGTCTTAGTTCCTATTTGTCTTATTTCGTGTCGCCAGTATTTTTTCGTATTTCGTATTTCAGCGATTACTATTTTTATCATTTCTTATTTCTGATTTTCTTTTATGTCATCCATCCCCCCTCTATTTACTATTCTTTATCTTGAACCAGGGGTCTATCGGAAACAACCTCTCCACTCCTTCGGATGTGGCGGTATGAACTGTGTACATCTTACCCTCCCCAGACCCCACTTTGTGGAAATACACTGGGTTTTTTGTTGTTGTTGATATTTTACATTTACTACGTCAGATAAAAAGTGGTTATTTTTGCATATAATTTAAGAGTTTGAGTGTTTAGTTTTAAAATAACAGAATATATATACTATTGGCTTATATCAAAACACAAAGGTGTTTAGTATATAGCACCTAACTAAACTGGACGGGCCAGTTTTGGTAATTCAAAGGGGTTCTCGAGTTCAACAACAATACCTTTATTCCGAAATATAAGGTATCAACAAGCCTCCGTAGCATAGTGGTAGTGCGTTCGCTTCGTAAGCGAAAGGTCGCGAGTTCGATCCTCGCCGGGGGCTCTCTTCTCCAATAATATATTTTTCTTTCCTTTACAATTCTCTATTTTCATCTTGTTTCTCTCTAGTCATTTTGCAGATTTAGATTTTTCTATCAAATATTCTCCAAACAATATTCAGTCTTAAATTAAACAATCAAAAACTCCATATCTTAAAATGTCAGTACTACCTTTACCTTTACTTCAAAACCCAAACCAACAACCATTAATCCCATTTCCTTCTACCTTAAACAAATCAAGAAACACAACCCAAATGTCCCTCAATCGAAGAACAACTCTGTTTATAGTCCCAACATCATTCACCCTTCTTCTAAGTGAACAAAAAAATGCCAACGCATTTGATTTCAGAATCACAACTCCAGACCAAACACTTGAGGAAGCAAAAGATGGAATCCAAATGCATGCACATAATTTATTACAAGTCAAAGAATTATTAGAGGCAGAATCATGGAAAGAAGCTCAAAAGTCTTTGAGAAAAAGCTCAGCTTTGTTGAAACAAGATATGTATACTATAATTCAAGCTAAACCAGGTAAACAAAGGCCTGAATTGAGGAAAATGTATTCACTTTTGTTCAATAATGTTTCAAGAATGGATTTTGCAGCTAGGGATAAGGATGTGCCACGTGTATGGGAATGTTATGATAATATTGTTATTGCCCTTAACAATCTTTTGCCTAGACTGCAGTAGTGTAGTTATTTGTAAAACAAGTTTTGTATGGTATAATAATTAACTTTCGTTCTTGAGCTACTTTAATCAGAGTCACATACGTAATTCCTTGCGGTTGACGGGTTGAGTTTAACTTATACTAGTTTAGTATACATGCGTTACACATGTATTTAATGTTAAAGAAGAAAATTACATGTACACTAAGCAACGTCTTGTTTCTACATAGGATATAATTTATAGATCTATTGTATGAGGTGTGCATTCACTATTTCCTCTAACATTCAAGTGTCGTCTCATAGAATCACCACTACATCTTTGAGTGTTTTGGCTAATTGTCAATCTCCCAATATCAATATTTTGGTTGCAAAAAAAAAAAAAGGAGCTTATCTCTAATATTTTGATGTTCCTATATTGTCCTTTTAGTGTTGTTTTATATACTATATATATATATATATATATATATAAATACGACTTCAAGTTCTATTATATTAATTGAATGTGTCATCACTTTCTACAAATAATAAGAAAATTAAGGTATATAAGAGAATGTTTTATTATGCGCAACAACCTTACCCTAGATTCTTGTGGTCCAGTCTTCCTCGAGCACCGCATATTGTGGAAGTTTTAGTGCACTGACCTGCTATTGTAAACATCTTAAGTTCACATTTTTTAAAATAGGGAAAATGTTTGTCACTGTCCAATACAACAAATAAAAAAAGAGTTCCCTATTCGTTTATTATACACATGAGAAAGACAAAAAAAAAAATATATACTTTTATCTATCAATGTAGTAGGCTTATATATATAAACAATATAAACTGATTGCATATGAAAAAGATACGTAGAACCACTCAAATAATTTCTCACCTAGCAACACACTCAAAGTGCAATCTTTGAATATTTTGTTGTCACTTCTTAAACACCAATGGACCCTAACCTCCAAAACAAACGACGCTGATCACTTCCATTGTGATTCAATGTCAAGACTTGAAAGAGCGAAGAGAAGAACAATTTATCAAATTAATTGGGCCCAAATTAAGAGTTTTTACATAATTCAAATA
Source organism: Capsicum annuum (assembly GCF_002878395.1). Taxonomy (NCBI): domain Eukaryota; kingdom Viridiplantae; phylum Streptophyta; class Magnoliopsida; order Solanales; family Solanaceae; genus Capsicum; species Capsicum annuum. The sequence continues at coordinate 252,403,091 of NC_061113.1, forward strand.
AGAAAATATTTTAATAGCAAACATTTTAATTTATTACAAAGTCAAAATCTTAAACCAAGTTGAAAACAAAAAGTGTAATTAATGTTTAGGTTGCTTACAACTTTGTCATATCAAATCATACAAAAATTAGGATCCACGATATAATTTTCTCTTATTGTATATTTTAGGATTCTTTTTAAATATGTTTTTTGTTGTCATATTTTTTTGAAATTCTTAAATTTTAAATATTATAAAGATAATTAAATACTAATAAATAAATAAAATAGTAAAAAGACAATTTGTATATTGCAATATCTGTTAATGAAGAACACATGTAGACATTAAAAATAAAATTTATCTAAAAATAAATTGCAATAACAAAATAAATAAATAAATAAATAGAAGTGATTTTATTATCAAGATTGTGGGTACAATTTTGTATATTTTCTTGATTCTTCTTTTCTAAAATTTCAGAATGATTCAAAGGCCGTTAGTAGCATATTTTTTGAACTTAGGGTGATTTATTACGTAAATTACAACCTCTACAGATTGAATAATAAATTAATAATATAAAGTGTTACAACCTCTACAAATTGGATAATAAATTAATAATATAGAGTGAATTTGGGTAGACCAACAAATGATCTCTTGTCACCTTATTTTCATTTTTAGTACATTCTTGTTCATCTTTTATGAATTTTAAAAAGAGGCATAAGGATATTCGTGAAAACTACATCAACCGATAAGTCTGAATTCATTGTCACCTTACAATGTGATTGAACTCAAATTATGATCTTGTTGTTAACAACTGTGTGTTGTGCGAAAGCTAGTAAAGAAGCCTTAAAATGATAGTAAAGAGAAATTATAAAGATTCATAATAATTAATTTAATTTGATCAATTAACATATATGATTGAATTTTGAAAACCTCATTTATTTTGATGAATTTGAAGGAATAATGAAAAGTGCTAGTGTCTTTTACACATATGGATAAAGTGAGGGATTCGTCCATACTCTCGGTAAATTAAGTTTGGAAGACCACGACTAATCCTGAAAGAAAATGAATGGTAAAAATAGCATGTCGTATCAATGGAAAGTTCTGTGACTCCCCTTCCTTCCACAGTTTTCTTTTTTATATTTACTTCATGGAATTTGTCCATTTTCATAGTATCCAAAGTTCATAACAAATTGCGGGAATTATCCAAAATTCGAAAGGAAGAAGTGAGTCAGTATTATCATATGCATGTCTTCTCACGTCTCTTACGTAATGAAATTGCTAATTGTACTTGAATACGAAAATCTTATATCAATGAGATCTTTAAAACATGATATCCACAAAGACAATTAACCAAAAAAAAAAAAGAAAAAAAAAAGAAGATATCCACAAAAGCTAAAGTTTAAATGATTGAGAGACGCACCTCAAAACAACATGGCCAAGGACACCAACTATAACTCAACGAAGCACAACTCGATCAACTTCACAACAAAACTTCTCTTTTAAAGGCGAATCTACCAGCATCTGATCCTTCGTCATCTCAAACATACCAAAGTGAAAACGTTACACTCACCTTATAAAAGAATTAATCAGAAAACAAAAGAATACCATGATTTTTAGAACAAGAGAAGAATGCAAATTAAATATGTTGACACTAACAGAGCCGATCTCCAATGGTGTAGCGGTGATGCTAGGATATATAAGGATTGGAGTGGAGAATCGAGACGACAAGACAATCATGTTTATGTGAGAAGTGCCTCAACAATTGCTTCTGAATAAACTCTATGCATTAAATTAACTCATCAATGTATCGACCCAAATGACAGTAATAAGAGCTTATCACGATTTATGAATAAATAATCAAACAATTTGAAGTCAATGTCCAATATATTATAGGAAATCCAAGTATAACATTAAAAGAACCTACAAATACTGATTAAGTTTACAACGCACATTTAATTCATATATTTTAGCTAAGCAATTTATGTTGGCATAGCAAGTAATATTGTGTTTAAATTAACAAAAGGGAGAGATGATATAATGAAAAAAACTTGAAAATAAATTGTTGAAACTATGCTGAGACGAAAAATAATGAAAGATCGCAACTGTTTATAACAATGAACAATGAAAAATACTTAAGGGTTTATATACTTAACAATGAACAATTGTTGAATGTGTTTTTTGATGAAACCAAGTAGGGTAAAAGGTGGGTGTTTTCTGGTTGAAAGAAATCAAGTAGGAACTAAATAGGATGCAAAAAACAAATGAAAAAAAAGATAAATTTGAAAAGATTTTAATTATAGAGAAATTTAGGGTGTTTTTTGGATGATTCTTCAATAATTATACAATTGCCTTTATTATATTGAATATAGTAAATAATAAATATATTAAAAATAAATGGACAAGTTTTCTATTAAAGGTAAATTTCTAGATTTTCCTATTAAAGCTATATTTATGGATTTATGGCTACTTTTCATTTACCGTCTCAAATATGTCTCAAAAAAAGGTTAAATAGGTAAGCCTAAAATTTTTTGCCAAAACCTTTTTCAATACGTTTTTAAAAAATAGGCAAACTTTTCCTGTGAAGAAAAAATTGGCCGACTTTTTCTCCCAAAATAATGTCCAACATATTACGCCCCCAAAATAGCAAACAAACCTTTTCCAAATATAATCACTTGGTTAACTTTTTCTAAAACGGGTGTTTTAATCAAGTAGGGGGGAATTGGTGTTTTAATCTAGGAAAAAAAAGCTAAATTTGGGAAGAATTTAATTGTAGCAAAAAATTAGTATAATTTATTTTGAAGAATTTAATTGTAGGAAAAAGGGTAAAAGACAGTTTTGTCTAAAACGGACTTGTTTAACGAAGGGCAAAAAGTTCAATTCACTAACAATATAATTAAATCTAACTTTTACACAAAAAATTTCTCAAATTCGTCTGACACTCATCTATCACCAGTAAACTATACAAAATAATACGACAATAGAGATATCAAAATAATACAACTAAACTGTACCTTTACACAAAAAAAAATCTCAAAACAGAGATATAAAAATAATACAATTAAACCTAACATTTACCTAAAATAATTTCGTAAAGTCTACCGACATTTTTTTTTAAATTAAAAGAGTCGACCGACATTCATCTACTACCTGTAAACTTCAACAAAATAATACAATAGTGATCACAAAGCTTCAGTTTTGGTGAAAATAATTCTTGTCTGAGAAAAATTTTTTGACACCAAAGAATGAGTTGAATGAAAATAAAGAAGACATATATATACACACACATTGAATTCTATTATGTTGACAAAAATAGTGAAGAAGTTAAGAGTTAGAAAATTAAACATCCATCAATCTAGACATGCAACTAAATCAAGTTAGATGAGCATCAGTCATGTTTTTACAATAAGTAAATCAGTTTCTTCTCTAGTTTAACGTGCATCTCAATATTTATAGAACTATTTTCTTAATAGAATCCTATTTTAGGAGTATTTTTCTATCCTATTTTAGGAGTATTTCTCTAATGAAAATATTAATTGATTGTCCTTCCATATGTTTTAAGAACCCCATATATTTTAGGAGTCTAGTTAATATAATAAAAATAATTAAATAATAAATTGAAGAAAATAGTGAAAAGATAGTTTTTTCTAAAGGAGGTCTTTTAAGGACAAAAAGTTCAAATCACTATTGTAAAGGTCTTCACACTTTTAATATATTATATAGATTATAGATATAGATATAGATTATTAATAGTAATAATTATTATTATATACTATATTATATTAAACGTTAGGATATTTGTTTAAATAATAAAAATGAATATGATAAATAAATTCAACATCTTTTGGAGAGTTTAATTAATTAAACCTAACTTTTACAAAAAAAAAAAAAATCTCAAAGCCGATCGATATTCATCTACAACCTGTAAACTGCAACAAAACAATACGATGATAGAGATATCAAAACAATATAATTAAATCTAACCTTTACACAAAAATTTACTCAAAGCCGTCCGACACTCATCTACCACCTGTAAATTATAACAAAATAATATGACAATAGAGATATCAAAATAATACAACTAAACTCTACCTTTACACAAAAAAAATTCTCAAAACAGAGATATAAAAATAATACAATTAAACCTAACCTTTACCTAAAAAAAATTTCCAAAGCCGACCGACATTCATCTACTACCACCTGTAAATTCATCTATGACATCTAAACTATAACAAAATAATACAATAGTGATCACAAAACTTCAGTTTTGATGAAATAATTCTTGTCTGAGCGAAAATTTTGACACTAAAGAATGACTTGAATGAAAATCAAAAAGATATATATACATATATCCACACACGTTGAATTCTATTTTGTTGACAAAAATAGTGAAGAAGTTGAGGGTTAGAAAATTAAACATCCATCAATCTAGACATGCAACCGAATCAAGTTAGATGAGCATCAATCATGTTTTCCCAATAAGTAAATCAGTTTCTTCTCTAATTTAACGTGCATCTCAATATTTATAGAAGTATTTCCTTAATAGAGTCCTATTTTAGGAGTATTTTTCTATACTATTTTAGGAGTATTTTTCTAATTGATCACTATAAAAAAATTAATTGATTCTATTTCTAAATATTTTAGAAGTGTAAATTTTGCCAAAAATAAATTGTATTGCATATATACTAATTGTACTAATTGTATTACAATATTACAGTACCTCTGAATTTGCCAAAAAAGAAATTCTACAAATATGAGGAAACGGTCGTTTCGAGAGCAAACGGCAAAAAGTTCAAATCACTTTTCTAAGGGTCTTTACACTTTTAATATTATATATATATATATATATATATATATATATATATATATATAT
>NC_061113.1:252408036-252509562 GCF_002878395.1 Capsicum annuum
TATATATATATATATATATATATATATATATATATATATATATGTTGACACCTAATTTTTGCCCTCCTTGACTAAATTTAATCCTGAGTTTCTTTGATTTTTAATAAAATTAAAATATTTATTTCATCCGAATAAAAATTTATTAAATATATTTGTACGTAATTTTGTCATTTTAAGTAGTGATTATAATTTATCATATTCAATTATACAAGATTTTATAATTTTGTTACTTAAATATTTATTTTTTAAAATATCGGATTTTAATCAAGGCTTATAGATTCAAATGATTAAAGTTTTGATTTAAATATAATTTACTCTCAAAAAATAATTTATTCGGATAAATATGTGTTTGATTTTATAAAATCAAGAAGCCCGGGATTAAAGGAAGTATTAATTCGCATCGAATTTTAATTTAATTTAGCCAATCTATTAGATTTGGCCATAATTGAAATCAAATGGCCATAATTGTAATGCAATCCGTCAATTGATTTGTAATTTGGTCAAAATTAAATAAATATGACTAAATTTTAAATCTCAATTGGGGTAATATTTTAAATAACCCCAAAATTCCCAAAAACTCTCATAATTTCTACCTAATTCCACAAAAAAATAATTTCAAATTGTGCTACATTGTACTATTTCCCCCCAACTTTTTCTTTTCCCAATTTTGAAATTCAAAAGTTATACTACATTGTACAATTTTCTCCCACATTATCTTCCACCTCACCTTATCTTCAATTTTAAAATTCCCAAAATATCCTTATTTGCTTTTTTTCCCACATTGGTGGAGGACAAGAAATAAATCATCATTCTTTCCTATAAATACTTTTCTCCCACATTGGTGGAAGAGAGAAAAAAAAATTTCAAAAACAATTTCATTCTCTCCTATAAATACTACCACTACTTTGGTAGAAAAGGGGGAAAAAGAAAGAAAAAAAAAGAAGCTAGAAAGGTGAAAAACTCCTTTTGAGCAAAATAGTTATTTTTATTTAGTAAAAATTTTTGTTTCATAGAGTTAGTCGGCTAATCAAAATTTTTGAATTGCCGGCGACGTTTTTCGGTGTATTCTCGTTTTGCTGCCCCCTAAAAGGTAAACACACCTTTTTCTTTTTTTATTTTAGTTTTTATTATTGTTTTTTTTCTTCATCTTTTTTCTTCTTCGTAGTTCATAGATATAATTTTATTTGCTGGGATTGTATGTTGTAGATGGCTTTAAAGGCCCTAGGACGTTGTGGTATCGATATTCTAATTATTTTCATGTTTATGATATAAAAATGAGCTAGCAATAGTTGTATGTGCCTTTTTTGACTGTATTCTTTGATTATTTTGGATAAAGTTTCAATTTTTGCTTAAAAGATGTATTTATGCTTTGTTTAAACTCATTGTTGTTGGATATATTTATTTTTAGCATGTAAAGCTATTTTCTTTATGTTGAAAAGAATAGTTAATGTTGAATGTTTCGCCTTTTCACCTTATTCTTAGATTATTTTGGATAAAGTTTAGATCTTTGCTTGAAAAACATAATCATGTCTTGTTTAAACTCATTGTTGTTGAATATATTTATTTTTAGCATGTAAAGTTACTTTCTTTATGTTGAAAAGAATAGTTAATATTGATTGTTTTGCCTTTTGACCTTATTCTTTGATTATTTTAGTGGATAAAGTTTAGATCTTTACTTGAAAAGACATACCCATGTCTGGTTTAAACTTATTATTGGTAGATATATTTGTTTTTAGCATGTAAAGTTATTTTTTTTATGTTGAAAAGAATGGTTAATATTGATTGTTTTGCCTTTTGACTTATTCTTTGATTGTCATGTATAAAGTTTTAATTTTTGCTCAAAGGCGAACTCATGCCTTGTTTAAATTTATTGTTGGCCAATATATTTGTTTTAGCATGTAAAATTATTTTTTTTTTATGTTGAAAAAATAGTTACTATTGTTTGTTTCGCCTTAATAAAAAGAGTAATTGATTAAATCAAGAATTTGTCATTTGCTTGTTAATTATTTAAGGGATCTCCAAAATCTTCGTATAAGAGATGAAGTGATAGCTTTATTTTTCATCCACGATGTTCATTTTTTTTTCTTTTTTTTTCTCATGTTTTTAAATTTGTCAAAATGATGAGAAAGTTTGGATTTTTGTGGCTAAATAAAATTATTTAGATATTTCCGAGTCATGCATAGTATGATTGTGAAACGATATTTCACTTTTGGAAATGCTAACTTTTATTCTAATTTTCTTACTCCCTTTGGATTGTTATATGTGCTCTTTGTGAGTGTAAAGATTTGATTCATGTCTCTCTTTTATTCATAATATCAAAAGAGAATCAACGATTTCTTAGAAATAAAAATCATAGGTCGTTACACGTATTTCAATAAGATGTTGGTTGTAATTTTTATGTATGAATTTTCCTTAGTGTCGCCTTAATTGAAATTTAAGGATTCTCTTTCTTGAAAAGTTAGCCTTTATTTTCTTTTATTATATGGATTGGTGTCTATGTTTGTTCAATTCTAGAAATCATGAGTATTTTTCTGGTTGCCTCATCCCTTTACTTTCGCAAGCTTACATTGTTTGTTCTCGCATTCATTTATTGAATATGCCCTTCTTCCTTTTACCTTTATTCATTCTTAATATGAACATAAATCATGAGGCATGTAAATGAGTGTCTTTGCTTTGCATTTTTTATTTGTTGACCCTCATTCTTGTGCAAGTGTGCTTATTCTTGTCATTCAAAAATTGGTTCTTGATAGTTTCGTTTACTTTGAAATATGTCACTTTTATGCCTTGAACATATATTAATTTCTTTATTTTTTCTTTGCATGCAAAAAAATATCTCGAGTCCAAATGGACTCCTCTCCTTTTGCATTTCGTAATGAGTAAATGAGGCTCACCCCTTTGAGTCAAGTTCGAAGTTTAAACCCGAGGTCCACTACATGGGCTGCGGGTGCTAGAAGATAAAAGAAGAAGGAAAATGGGTCAAACCCATTAATGAGGTCATTAAGAGATTTGAAAAGTCTCAATTTTTATTATTGTCTTCTTTTTCTTTATTCATTTAGTCATTTATTTATTCATTCATTTCGGCCTTGAAGCCAAAGTTGTATTTAATATAGGTGGAGCAAGACTCAAGCTAAAGGCTCAAAAAATAGTTTAGGACAGGTGAAATGGGTCGGAAGCCCAACTAGACTAGGACTAGTCTCGTCGATTTGGGCTCAATGGCCTAAATCCTTTACTTTCTCCTCTCTTCCCCTTTTATGTGTTTATTTGTTTATTAATTTTGTTTAGACTTAGTTAAAATCTCTACTAAGTCGCCTAAATCTATTTTACACAAGTCTTGTTTTTTTTTTAAAAAATCAAATCACTATTTCAACAAATTAATCTTTTTAGAAGTTAATCAAAAAATGTTTTCAAACAGTCCGGATAACCGCAAGTTAGCGGACGTTTTAGGTGCCTAATACTTTCCTAAAACATTAATAGGAACCGCTTATCTAGAATCTCTAACTTAAAACGATTTTTCTATTTTGAATTGTTTGAAGTAACTCTCTAAAGGTTTCATAATTCCTTTTCAAAATTAAGTGGCGACTCTCAATAAGTCAAAATTTTCGCAAAACAATATATATATATATATATATATAGAGAGAGAGAGAGAGAGAGAGAGAGAGAGAGAGAGTCTAGAATAGCATGGCTCGTGCCAGTACGACCCAACATTAAGATATTTTGATTATGTACGATAAGTTAGATTGATGTCAATGTGAATTCTAAAATATAAATACACAAAACATATTAACTACTTGGTAGTATTTTTGAAGGAGCCAAATTATTTCACAAGATAATCATGTATAACTTATTGATATAAATAACACAATTCTATCCATTTGAAGTTCAGATCCTTAATCATATGACTGAAATTTGCTACATTAAGTATAAAATATGAGATTAAAATTGATACATAAGACTTGACACTTATTGTATAAAATAGAGAATAATTGTTGAAAAAGATAAATGATTATCTAGTCATTACTTATTACATCACATGTGGGTTGTAACTAGCAAGTTAAAATTGCATTGTATGCCCGCACTAAGCCGACATAAACATCTTTTGCTTTCATTTCTCCTTCTTTTTTATTTGTCAACTTGTTCTTTGAAGTTAAAATTAAATTAATATTTTAAATTTAAATTTTAAGTATTCTGAAAATTATATATATATAAAAAAACTATAAGTTACCATCTGCCATATTTATTTAGGTTATTTGACTTTGAGAACACGATAAAACATACTTCTGTAAATGTTTTATCGAACTTTGCTTTTGTATACGTTCTTTCCATTGAAATGTAAGAGTCATCTGTTAGAGTGTATAAAAATAATTTTGAATAGAATGTATTAGTAATGTTTGCATTATTAATACTTGTATTAGTAATGCTGGTATTATTTATACTAATATGATTTCTTATACATTATTTGATGTGTTGTATTAGATTTTGCCTTTTCAATCTTGATATATTTAAACAAAAGTTTTTTTAAAAGAAAACTGCATCTGTCACACCCTTTTTTTACAACCAAAAGATGATTTTTTTAGTTCGAAAGGGTTTTTATTATTAAAGTGACAAAAGGATGAAAATTTGTTTTAAAAAAGGACTATTTACATTTTATTCAAAACTCAGAGTCGCCACTTGGCATAATCGGGTGTGCCAAGTTACCTTTGAAAATTCTTTTTTCAAAACGATTTTGACTCTTTAAACTGGTTTGCGAACAGAGATTCCGGCTAAGGAATTCTGTTGACCGAGGGGAAGGTGTTAGACACCCCTCGATTCCATGGTTCGACCACGGTCGCTTGGTGGAGCGTATCGGCTAACTTGGCACTATAAAATGTACAAACCACGTAAACAGACAAAACAAGCAAACAAACAAATCAAACAAAAATTCAAAACCAAAATAAAGTCTAGTCCGAATTATACAGTACCAAAATAAAAAATGCAAAAAAAAATAAATCCTAATCTAAACTAATCCTAGACTAAGCTTCAACGCCTACCCGATGCCTCGAGCCTTTATCACGAACGTCTTCCGCCAACATAATACGTCGAGACATTCCTCGGTGAATAAATACAATGTGTCTCAGGGCATTCCCCGGTGAATAAATACAATGTGTCTCGGGGCATTTTCCGGCTAAATGAATACATTTTCCAAATGTGAGAAAGACAAACCATTTCACAAACATTCGAGACACTCACTTAAACATTCAACGCATTCAATCAACGCACTACTCCTAAATTTTCCTACTCAACCTACGTTTGCCTATCATTTTTCGCCTAAAACATGATACAATCAATTTCGATTAACGTTCGTTTTAAGTCAAATAATAACCCAAGAATCAAACCAACCAAAATTCACCTTTTTATCAAGTTTCAACCCCTTTCCACTTATTACCAATCAATTAACCAATTTCAATATAACAATCAACCAATCAAGCCATGACAATTATAGAAAACTCAAACACGCTCAAAATTTGTATCGTCAACCCATCACGAATCAACAAAAATCACGACATCAACCATATATATATATTGAAATAAAAATAAAAAAGAGTAAAATTCGACCTTCAAATGAGCTTTTTGTGTGTCGAATTTCACAATCAAAAGACGGAGCCTCAACCCGAACCTCGACTAACCGGATTTCGAACCAACAACGACGATAAGCCCGAACCAATTTTGTACCCCTAGCTACAGTTTCGATCGATTTTCAGCAGAGTTCGCTGAATTCGGGTCTGGTTGGGCCGATTTAGGTTATAGATTGCTTCTTCGTTCGTCCCTTTTTCTCTCGATTTCACTCTCTCATCGTTTCTTCCTTCACTGTTTCTTCTCCTCACCCCATTCTCCCTCTTTTTCTCTCTCAATCTCCCCCTGTTATCCCTATTAATCTGTATATTATTTTTGTATGGTGAGGTCCTGTCAATGGCCAAAATGGGGATTCAAAATGGTGTGCGTATGTAGCTTGGTCGTGAGTGTGAATGAATTATTGTGAAAGAAAATAGAGGATCTGCTGTGTCTATCTGTGTGGATTATTGAGCAAGAAAAGAAAAAAGAATTGGGTCCAAAATTGTGTGGGTCCCTCCTTATTCTTTTTTATGAGTGTTGTCTGTGCCTATATGTTGTTGATGGATTCTGTTAAAGAAAAGGGAAGGATCACGTGAGAGAGGTAGGGGTACAGGTAGGTAAGGGTAGGGGTATGGGGTGGTGAGGTGTGAGGTGGTTGAGATAAAATTTGTTAGAATAGGGTTGTTAATTTGTTAGGGAGTTTGTTATTTTTATATTTTTATGGGGTATGATCACATGGATGAGGACACGTGGTAAGGTGAGCTAAAACCGGATAAAATCAACGTTGGGAGGGACAAAATTAGGTGTCTACATCATGCCCCCTTTGAATGTAAACATGAAGTATTTTCATACAAAGAAGTAGACAATGAGACAAAATTTTATCCCGACCATTATTCAACAAGAATGAAATAGTAGGAAGGAGCGAAATCAAGTCTTGACTTTGGATGTCATACTCATCCCTAGTTATAAGGGAATCAAGTCACAGGTATTCCCAAGAACTGAAAGAAGAGGGACTATACCGAGTTGAAGAGTCGAGCGAGTTTCTATCGAGGTTCCGATCTGCGGCTCTTTCATTACATCAAAAACAATAATTACAAGTTAAAACATAAGTGAAATTATAAAAGTCCTATCTATGCAGCTTCTTTTGGACTCTTCACTTGAGTTTCATCACCCTATTCTTCAGGCGGTATCCTGACTTGCTATTTTTCAAACTGTTGGATCTTAATTCCTTCACTTTGTTGCTTGGCTTTCAACTTTTTCACTTTGTTTCTTTGACTTTCCATTTATTCGCCCGATGCTTCGGGCGGGCTCCTGACTTGCTATTTTTCGACTTTCGATTTCTTTACCTTGTTGCTTGGCTTTCATCTTCCTCACCCTGTTCTTCAGGCGGACTCCTGACTTTCAATATTCATCACCCTGTTCTTCAGGCGGACTCCTGACTTGCAATTTCATCACCCTGTTCTTCAGGCGGGCTCCTGAAAAATAAAATCAAAGCTAAAACAAAAATTATCCCAAACGAAGATTATGATAAAGAAAGATTTCATTCATTTATTTTTGTTAAAAGTAATGTCCCATTTTCCAGGAGGGTCCTGAACATAAAGTAAAATCCCATTTTTCAGGAGGGTCCTGAGCAGAAAGTAAAATCTCATTTTTCAGGAGGGTCCTGAATAGAAAGTAAATTACCATTTTTCAGGAGGATCCTGAACAGAAAGTAAAATACCATTTTTCAGGAGGGTCCTGAACATAAAGTAAATTCTCATTTTTCAGGAGGGTCCTGAACTGGAAGTAAAATCCCATTTTTTAGGAGGGCCCTGAGCAAAAAGTGAAATTCCATTTTTCAGGAGGGCCCTGAACAGAAAGTAAAATCCCATTTTTCAAGAGAGACCTGAACAGAAAGTAAAATCCCATTTTCAGAAGGGTCCTGAACAGAAAGTGAAATTCCATTTTTCAGGAGGGTCCTGAATAGAAAGTAAATTCTCGTTTTTCAGGAGGGTCCTGAACAGAAAGTAAAATCTTATTTTTCAGGAAGGTCCTGAACAGAAAGTAAAATCCCATTTTTAAGAAGGGTCCTAAACATAAAGTGAAATCCCATTTTTTAGGAGGCTGCTGAATATAAAGTAAAACCCCATTTTTCAGGAGGGTCCTGAACAGAAGGAAAAATCTCATTTTTCAGGAGGGTCCTGAACATAAAGTAAAATTTTAATTTTCATGAGGGTCCTGAACATAAAGTAAAATTCTATTTTTCAGGACAGTCCTGAACAGAAAATAAAATCTCAATTTTCTGGAGGGACCTGAGCAGAAAGTAAAATCTCATTTTTCAAGAAGGTCCTGAGCAGAAAGTAAAATCCCATTTTTCAGGAGGGCCTGAGTAGAAAGTAAAGTCCCATTTTTCAGGTCCCATTTTTTAGGAGGGTCCTGAGCATAAAGTAAAGTCCCATTTTTCAGGAGGGTCCTGAACAGAAAGTAAAGAACCACTTTTCAGGAGGGTCCTGAGCAGAAAGTAAAGTCCAATTTTTCAGATGGGTCCTCAGCAGAAAGTAAAGTCCCATTTTTCAGGAAGATCTTGGACAGAAAGTAAAATCCCATTTTTCAGGAGGGACCTGAGCAAAAAGTAAAATATCATTTTTCAGGAGGGTCCTGAGCAGAAGGTAAAATCCTATTTTTCAGAAGGGTCCTGAGCATAAAGTAAAGTTCCATTTTTCATGAGGGTCCTGAATAGAAAGTAAAATCTCAGTTTTTAGGAGGGTCCTGAGCATAAAGTAAAGTTCCATTTTTCATTAGGGTCCTGAATAGAAAGTAAAATTCTATTTTTCAGGAGGGTCCTGAGCAGAAAGTAAAATCTTATTTTTTAGGAGGGTCTGAGTAGAAGGTAAAATCTCATTTTTTTAGGAGAGTCTTGAGCAGAAGGTAATATCCTATTTTCAGAAGGGTCCTGAACAAAAAGTAAAATCTCATTTTTCAGGAGGGTTCTGAACAGAATGTAAAATTTCATTTTTTACGAGGGTCCTGAATAGAAAGTAAAATCTCATTTTTCAGGAGGGTCCTAAGCAGAAAGTAAAATCTCATTTTCAGGAGAGTCCTAAGCATAAATTAAAGTTCTATTTTTCAGGAGGGTCCTGAATAGAAAGTAAAATTCCATTTTCAGGAGGGTCCTGAGCAAAAAGTAAAATCCCATTTTTCAGGAGAGTCCTGAGCATAAAGTAAAATCCTATTTCTCAGGAAGGTCCTGAAAAGAAAGTAAAGTCTCATTTTTTTGGAGGGTCCCGAACAGAAAGTAAAATTCCATTTTTCAGGAGGGTCCTGAACATGAAAGCAAAGTCTCATTTTTCAGGATGGTCCTGAACATAAAGTAAAATTCCATTTTTCAGAAAGATCCTGAACATAAAGTAAAATCTCATTTTTCAGGAGGGTCCTGAACAGAAAGTAAAATCTCATTTTTGGGTCCTGAGCAGAAAGTAAAATCCCATTTTTCAGGAGGATCCTGAACTTGAAAGTAAAGTCCCATTTTTCAGGAGGGTCCTGAACAGAAAGTAAAATCCCATTTTCCAGGAGGGTCCTGAACATAAATTAAAATCCTATTTTTTAGGAGGGTCCTGAACAGAAAGTAAAATCTCATTTTTCAGGAGGGTCTTGAACATAAAGTAAAATCCCATTTTTCAGGAGGGTCCTGGACAGAAAGTAAAACCCCATTTTTCAGTAGGGTCCTGAACAAAAAGTAAAATCTCATTTTTTACGAGGGTCCGGAATAGAAAGTAAAATCTCATTTTTCAGGAGGGTCCTAAGCAGAAAGTAAAATCTCATTTTTCAGAAGAGTCCTGAGCATAAATTAATGTCCCATTTTTCAGGAGGGTCCTGAATAGAAAGTAAAATTCCATTTTCAGAAGGGTCCTGAGCAGAAAGTAAAATCCCATTTTTCAGGAAGGTCCTGAGCATAAAGTAAAATCCCATTTTTCAGGAAGGTTCTGAACAGAAAGTAAAATCCCATTTTTCAGGAGGGTCCTGAACAGAAAGTAAAATCCCATTTTCAGGAGGGTCCTGAATATAAAGTAAAATCCCATTTTTCAGGAGGGTCCTGAACATAAAGTAAAATCTCATTTTTCAGGAAGGTCCTGAACATGAGAGTTAAGTCCCATTTTTTAGGAGGGTCCTGAACAGAAAGTTAAATTCCATTTTACAGGAGGGTCCTGAACATAAAGTAAAATCCCATTTTTCAGGAGGGTCCTGAACATAAAGTAAAATCTCATTTTTCAGGAGGGTCCTGAACTTGAAAGTAAAGTCCCATTTTTCAGGAGGGTCCTGAACAGAAAGTAAAATCTCATTTTCCAGGAGGGTCCTGAACATAAAGTAAAATCCCATTTTTAGGAGGGTCTTGAACATAAAGTAAAATTCCACTTTTCAGGAGGGTCTTGAACATAAAGTAAAATCCCATTTTTCAGGAGGGTCCTGAACAATATGTAAAATCTCATTTTTCAGGAGGGTGCTGAACAAAATGTAAAATCCCATTTTTCAGGAGGGTCCTGAGCAGAAAGTAAAATCCCATTTTTTAGAAGGGTCCTGAATAGAAAGTAAAATCCCATTTTTTAGGAGGGTTCTGAACAGAAAGTAAAATCCCATTTTTCAAGAGGGTCTTGAACATAAAGTAAAATCGCATTTTTCAGGAGGGTCCTGAACAGAAAGTAAAATCTTATTTTTCAGGAAGGTCCTTAACAGAAGTAAATTTCCATTTTTCTAGAGGGTCTTGAAGAGAAAGTAAAATTCCATGGATGTGTTTTTACAATGGTAGATGAATTAAGTGAAGCGAATTTTCCCCTATTTTAACAAAGAAAATTTGTCAGTTAAAAACTTAGTGGTGGCCTACAGTACTTGGCTGTCCCGACACCTGCTCCAGTGTTCATTCCCCATATTTTGTTTCAGGTTGCCAGCACTTGCCCCTACTTTGTCGCGTCATTGACCCAAACTCAGATTATTAAGAATGACTCTGAAGTAAACACAATATTTTTTCTTTGCTATGCTTCTCAGATAGACCCTTTAACCTTGATATTTTCATGAGTTCTTAGACTCGTCTGTTGACAAAACTTTTGCATGCCTTATTTCAGCCCACAATCGTATCTCTTTCACGTGCTGGCCTTTTGTCTCGTTTTCTGCAATTGAAGAAGCTGGTAGCCAGTTTTGAAATCTTTTCTCACTTATTTTGACATGGATTTGACTCAAAGACAAGAGAAAAATAACAATAATTTTTATTTGGGAGAATTGACTCAAGAAAAATAAAATAAATATAGAGAGAAGAAAGAAAAGACAATGAATGTTCTCATTTGAAGAAATGAAAAATTATCTAAAAATGACAGTCAACTCTAATGATTATGCCATGCATTTCAGATTAAACTGTCTGATCTTTCCATCCAAAACTCTCACAAATTGTTGTTGATTTAATGGTCTTGAAACTAAGTTGCTTCCTTGGGTCAATTGTTTTTAAGACCTCATCCGAGTAGTGGCACCTTAAAGGGTTTTCGCCATCAAACTTCTCTCATTTTCTTTTCCTCAGCTCACCATTGCCTTATGGTGTCTGTAAGAGTTTTTCAACAATGAGACTCTCTTATTATTATTTTTCCCAACTCACAATCATCTTACGATGCCCATGGAAATTTTCACTGATAAGACTCTCATTTTTATCTCTCTCAACTTACCATCACCTTACGGTGCCCGTGAGAGTTTTTACCAATAAGACTCTCTTATTATTATTTTTCCCAACTTCACAATCGTCTTACGGTGCCCGTGGGGATTTTCACCGATAAGACTCTCTCATTTTTATCTCTCTCAACTTACCATCGCCTTACGGTGCCCGTGAGGGTTTTCACCAATAAGACTCTCTCATTTTTATTTCTCTCTTGATTCCTTATGCTGAGGAAGACTAGTAGTTCCCAAATACATCATCATATCCCTTGCATGCTTAGCCTTAATATCCTCAAAGATTGATTGAAGGTCTTTCTTTGGTTGCAATTTAGCTTTTGGATAGGGTTAGAAAGAAAGGACAGCATGAGGTCCAAAAAAAACTTGAAGTGGGTTAGGACTTACAACTTTTGGAATCGACTCAAACAATGAGGATTAACTCATGCCCCAATTTCTTTTGACTGGGCAATTCTAAACTTTTTATTTGGATGGACCGAGCCTGGTAGGGCAGCCTACGTATCTCACCCTCGAGAGAAGAGAATCAGGTCACGCGTAGTTCTGGCAGCTTGTTTTGCATGATTTAGACTTTTGATTCTTTTTCTTTTATTGACACTCTTTTTTCTTTAGATTTTTCTGACTCTATTTGTCTTGACATATTTTTTTTCTTCTTTTTTTTTTTTGAACTTTTTCTGACTCTATTGTTTTGCTCGACACTTTTCTTTTGAGCTTTGCTGACTTTATCTTGATTCCAAAAGAGGGGTATAAAAGAAAATAGCACTAAATCTCAAATGGGGTAAAAAAGGATGACACGATGTTTGGATAGCAGAATGAAATGCCTTCGTCATAGCAATCCATAAAAATGCAAGTATATCATGCAATATGAAAGTGAGAGATGATGATCATTTGTGATATTTTTTAAGCATTAACTTTAAATGAGTCTGTGCGTCACTACTCTTGCACTGTGTTCAACATATCACTCCACTTTTGTTGTACAATCCTCACATTGAATGACTCATGCTTTCGTGGAGCTGATTTTCTTTCTGTTCACGCAGCTACTATTTGATCTAATTGAGCCATGTCTTTCAATTGATGACCAAGTTATTCTTGTGATTCTCAAAATAATTGTCTTAATTTTTCAAGCAAGCTTGAACTTGTCCCCAAATGTCTCAGCACTCTGTCTATTTTCTCATATGCTCTCCTTTTCTAACTTTAACCCTTTGATTCAATGCTCATGCTTAAACTGGATTTTAAGATCTGACTAAAAATTCCATTAGCATGTCATATCACTATAGTCAACATAAAATGTAATGTGGAAAGAAAACAAACAAAAAATATTTAAAACACAAAGGAGAAAGGGACACTTCATTTAATTAAAATAAAAGATAGAAGGGTTTGAACATAACGACAAATGGACAAAACAAGATAGATCTCGAACAACAACCTTGAAATAACTCGGATAACAGAAAATAAAACAAATCAAACTACCAGATCTCTTCCTAGTAGGGAGAGGGGTGACTTCTCAATTGCTCAGCCTGACATCTTAGCCACTGGTTTGCATATTAGCATGACTAGAGTTATCCTCACTGTCAATGTTCTGCACCATAATCAATTTGTCTTGAATCATCTTTTCAATTTCTCTTTTCAAAGCACGACAATCTTCAATACTGTGATCCTGAACATCAGAATGATATGCACATCGTACATTAGGATCAAAACTTCTTGAATGCGGGTCAGGAGTATACCCAAGGAGAGGAGTGATCATGCCTCACTGTGCCAATATCTGAAATAAACTGGCATACGACTCTCCAATTGGTGTGAAATTATCCCTTAATTTCTGCCTCATTTTATTGTTTAACTTGGATCGAACATCAGGCCTAGAAGGGCTTTGGTATGTTTGGGGAATCGGAGGATTACTTTGAGGAGTTGGTGTGTGCCATTGTGGGTAAGGAGGGAGTTGAACATATGGTTGTGCACAATATACTAGATATGGAGGTGGGGAAACAGGGTATAATGGATTTTGGGAGTGATTATGGAGAGCTTGGGTATGAACTTGGTCTTGAGACTGGCGGCAATGACGACGTCGTCTTTTTGGATGTGCCTGTTCTCCAACTACAATAGCAATGTAATCTTTCTCATTCTTCTTCCCTCCAGGTTCCCTTAATTAATTGCAATATTGTCCCAAATGTTTCATGAATTCCTCATGCCCATCTTGCTCCTCAAATTTCGACATCTCAAAGATTGGAGGAAGGTTAGCGCTTGAAGGCATGCCCCAGTCTTTGTATGAAACATATTCTTTACCCGCAGGTCCTAGAGAATTTTCATAGCACTTTCTGCACTCTTCATTTTTCCAACTATTTTCTTCGACTCTTCTGGCACACTGGACTTCTTGTTAAGAAATTTTGGTGGTCTAGTTAACTTAAAAGCAGGCTCAGGAGTATAACAATGATCACCAAGAGTATTGAATATAGGTTCACTAGCTGCATGGGGATGCCCAACCGTTGGGAGAGCCAGTGTGGAAGCCCCAGTAGAGGATTAAGCAATAAGATCACAGATGACATGTGGTGTTGCGAATGTAGCAGGCTTATGCTGAGGAGCTAGAGGAAAAATGGTGGAAGTATTGAGATGCTTTTGGCTTAGAATGAATTATGAGTCATGTTGCGGTGCATCAACAATAATAGAAAACTGACTTTGTGATTTTGGTGGAAAACTCGAGGTATTTGTAGGATTAATAAAGGGAAATGGAGGAGGAGGCAACCCACTGGCCCAAGCTCGATGCATTTCTGTCATTTGTTGTCGTAGTCACCTAATCTCTTGCTTCAAACTCTCATTTTCCTGATTCTTTGTTTGATCCATGATGTCACTCTATATATATATTTGTTGGACACAACTAACCCTTTGGATTTGGTGTGAGGTGAAGGATAAGCCAGAATGCCACACACCAACCACCTTAAACTGACTCGACAAAAAACAACAAATGTGTTAGAGTTCAATACATTTTTAAAACCTCTTTTTTTTTAAAAAAAAAGATCACCAAACCCAAGAAAGGCGCCACGTATATCACTCCCGAAAGAGGAGAATCAGGTGTACGTAGTTCGTGAAGTCTTGCCAAAATGGCTAATTAAACTCTCTTTTTTTTCTTGAAACTTCAAAGAGAAGAAAATAACAAATTATCAAAAGAATTGACAAAAATCTTTTTGTATTTTTCAAGTTTAAATATTTATACAAAATGAAATCTATAATTACCAAAGAAAATCTTTTGGGTTTTCGATTTTGAATTTCCTATGAAAATGAAACTTGAACCTATTAAACAAATTTTTTTTTGTAGTTTTCTTATAAAGATATATATGAAACACTTACTCTAAATAAAGAGTGAGGAAAATCTTTTGAATTTCTTTAGGTTCCTGTACAAAATGAAATTTATGATTACCTAAGAAAATATTTTTGAATTTTCAATTTTGAATTTCATACGAAAATGAAACGTGAACCTATTAAAGGAAAATATATTTTTTTTTGTTGTTTTCTTTTAAAGATGTACATGAAACACCTACTCTAAATGAAAAGTGAAGAATTTTTTTTTGTGGATTTTTGAAATAAGATCCCCGAACCCTCAATAGGCTACCTACGTATCTCACTCCCGAGAGAGGAGAATCAGGGGTGCGTAGTTCATCCAGATTGGACAATTAAGGATTAATTAACAAACTATACCAAACTTGAGAGACACGACCAAAGACTAACGATGAAAAGTGTCAATAAAATCTTTTTTGGAGTTTTCAACTTGACACTTCAAATAAAAATGATACCAAGAACTATGAAAGAAAAAATCTTTTTGGTATTTTCATTACATGAAATGTACAAATTTCTACCATTTTTGTATTTTCTTTTATAAAAACTGCTAAAAAATCTTTTTTGAAAATTTTGAATTATGAATGCATGCTAAAGGAGACAAAGTGAGAAATTTTTTTTTGATGTTTTGGTTTTTGATCAAATGAATGCAGAAAATAAAGAAATCTTTTTTAATTTTCGAATTGTGAAAAACAAAAGCCATAAAGAACTTTAAAACTACGAAACTCTTTTTTTTTCTCTCCGACTCACTTTTTTTTTTTTTTTTTCACTTTACTTCTAATACAAATTTTTCCCAAATCAGTCTGTTAAATGACCACGTTATCCTCAGAAATGCAACATTTAGCACATAGGAATGTTTTAGAGGTGAGTCTCCTACAAAGGACCAAGTCGGCGCCGCTAAGTCTCAATATGATGCACATAAGCATGACCTAAAGGCTGACCTACGTTGGGGTTCACTAACAAGGCTGTTCGGGGGAACGTATGGTCGATAGTAGCTGCTTTGCTTTCCACCTACTCCATAACACCGACGGCTCCCCCCTAAAATAGGGGTGACTCAACTAGAGGTCGTGTACAACACGTGTACTACAGACTTGTTGCAGAAAGAATGACTCGGGTTATACACATGATGCTAGATATAAAGCGATAACACATAAGATAAAAACTATAAACAAAGAGCACGTAGGCACTCAACAGTGATAATACAATAACATAAAACAACACAAACAAAATATTCATACACCTATAGTGCCAAACTAAGCGGATACAACTCCAAAAATAAGCTCAAATTCTGAAATGATCCCCAGCAGAGTCGCCAGAGGTGTCACACCCTTTTTTTACAACCAAATGATGATTTTTTAGTTCGAAAGGGTTTTTATTATTAAAGTGTCAAAAGGATGAAAATCTGTTTTAAAAAAGGACTATTTACATTTTATTCAAAACTCAGAGTCGCCACTTGGCATAATCGGGTGTGCCAAGTCACCTTTGGAAATTCTTTTTCAAAATAATTTTGACTTTTTAAACTTGTTTGCGAACAGAGATTTCGGCTAAGGAATTTTGTTGACTGAAGGGAAGGTGTTAGGTACCCCTCGATCCTGTGGTTCGACCACGATCGCTTGGTGGAGCGTATCGGTTAACTTGGCACTATAAAATATACAAACCACGTAAACAGACAAAAAAAGCAAACAAACAAATCAAACAAAAATTCAAAACCAAAATAAAGTCCAGTCCGAATTATACAGTACCAAAATAAAAAATGCGAAAAAAAAAATCATATTCTAAACTAATCCTAGACTAAGCTTCAACGCCTACCCAATGCCTCGAGCCTTCATCACGAACGTCTTCCGCCAACATAATACATCGGAGCATTCCCCGGTGAATAAATACAATGTGTCTCGGGGTATTCTCCGGCTAAATGAATACATTTTCCAAATGCGAGAAAGACAAATCATTTCACAAATATTCGAAACACTCACTTAAAGATTCAACACATTCAATCAACACACTACTCCTAAATTTTCCTACTCAACCTACATTTGTCTATCATTTTCCGCCTAAAACATGATACTATCAATTTCGATTAACGTTTGTTTCAAGACAAATAACAACCCAAGAATCAAACCAACTAAAATTCACCTTTTTATTAAGTTTCAATCCCGTTCCACTTATTCCCAATCAATTAACCAATTTCAATATAACAATCAACCAATCAAGCCACAACAATTATAGAAAACTCAAACACGCTCAAAATTTGTATCGTCAACCCATCACGCATCAACAAAAATCACGACATCAACCATGTATATATATATTGAAATAAAAATGAGAAAGAGTAAAATTGGACCTTCAAATGAGCTTTTTGTGTGTCGAATTTCACAATCAAAAGACGGAGCCTCAACTCGAACCTCGACTAACCGGATTTTGAACCAACAATGACGATAATCCCGAACCTATTTCGCACCCCTAGTTACTGTTTTGACCGATTTTCGGCAGACTTCGCCGGATTCGGGTCTGGTTGGGCCGATTTAGGTTATAGATTGCTTCTTCGTTCGTCTCCTTTTCTCTCGATTTCACTCTCTCATCGTTTCTCCCTTCACTGTTTCTTCTCCTCACCCCATTCTCCCTCTTTTTCTCTCTCAATCTCCCCCTGTTATCCCTATTAATCTGTATATTATTTTTGTATGGTGAGGTCCTGTCAATGGCCAAAATGGGGATTCAAAATGGTGTGCGTATGTAGCTTGGTCGTGAGTGTGAATGAATTATTGTGAAAGAAAATAGAGGATATGTTGTGTCTATCTGTGTGGATTATTGAGCAAGAAAAGAAAACAGAATCGGGTCCAAAATCGTGTGGGTCCCTCCTTATTTTTTTATGAGTGTTGTCTGTGCCTATATGTTGTTGATGGATTCTGTTAAAGAAAAGGGGAGGATCACGTGAGAGAGGTGGGGGTACGGGTAGGGTAGGTGAGGGTAGGGGTATGGAGTGGTGAGGTGTAAGGTGGTTAAGATAAAATTTGTTAGAATAGGGATGTTAATTTGTTAGGGAGTTTGTTATTTTTGTATTTTTATGGGGTATGATCACATGAATTAGGACACGTGGTAAGGTGAGCTAAAAATGGATAAAATCAACGTTGGGAGGGACAAAATTAGGTTTCTACAACATCTACATTCTAAAATTCATCCGGGATTTAGCACGGGTTCAATATATGTTATTTTTGTCTCAATTTATATGACACAAATAGAATTTAGATAATCAATCATACTTTTAATATGTATTTAGATAATTTAAGTTCTTAACTACTAAAATTTATAATATTTTTTATTTAATTTTTAAATAATATACATTACTTTTCTTGTCCAAACTTTTGTGGTATTGATAGTTAATTATATTTGTAAAATAACTTAAGTTTTAAATTTATGTGGTTTATAATACTTTTCTTCTATTATAATTAAGTGACACTAACATAATTTCGAGAGTCAACCGAATATTTTGTATTTTTTAAAAAAATTTAAGTTGTTAATTATTGTGATTTATATTTTTCGTACATATTTTTTTTGAAATATATAACAAATTAAATTATTTTTAGATATTTTAAGTTAACTATTGTAATTTATAATACCTTTTATGTAATTTTTGAATAATATATGTTACTCTCCTTGTCCAGAGTTTTGTGTCATTGATAGCTAATTGTATTTTGTAGATAATTTAAATTTTTAGTTATTGTTCTTTGTAATATTTCTTCTGTTCAAATTTAAGTGACACAATGCTTATATGGTCATAATAATTAATTAGGGGTGATATAGTAAAATCACGATTGAGCAGCGAAGCATAAATGTCTTAAATGACTTACAACGACTAATTAGAAGTGACATAGCAAATTACTATAAAAATACCCGTGAAAAAAATTTAAGTGGATCTAATATAAGAAGTCAAGTTAATTTAAAACATCAAGAGTTAATTTGTCATTTTTATATCTATTTTACCTTTTTTATTAAATATTACTCCCTCCGTCCCATTTTATGTGTCGCCATTTGACCGAGCACAGAGTTTAAAAAATAACGGAAGACTTGATAATGTTTACCAAATTTCCCTTTATCAAAAAATGTGCTACTTACTTTTTTTTAATTGAGTGAGACTAATAAGGGTAAAAGTGGAATTGTGTCTTTAAATAATTACCAAATAAGGAAAGATAACATTCTTTTTGTGATGGATCAAAAAGGAAATAATGACACATAAAATGAAATGGAGGGAGTATTAATTTTTAATATTTAAATGACTTATAATAACTAATTAAGAGTAATATTTTGTAAAACTATGATTAAAGCAGCTGAAGTAGACATGTCATAAATGTCTATTTTACTTTTTTAATTAAATATTATTAATTTTTTAATACATAAATGACTTATGATAATTACTTCGGGGTGATATAGCAAAATCATGATTGAAGCAGACATATCATAAATATTTATTTTATATTTTTTAATTAAATATTATTAATTTTTTAATACATACATGACTTCTAATAATTAATTAGGGATGATATAATAAAATCATGGATTGGATATTATTAAATTTTCAATATATAAATGACTTATAATAGTTAATTAGAGGCGATATAGTAAAATTATGATTGAAGCATATATGTCATAAATGTCTATTTTATTTTTTAATATATAAATCACTTATAATAATTAATCAGAGGTGATATAGGAATGTTGGTGAATTTTTAAAAATCAAGAAACACTAATTATTAGGTTTATTAGCTAAAATCATAATTCGGTAGGTTTTAGATAAATCGAGAAAAATATCGAATTAATCAAATAAGTTATATGAGTAAAATACATTTTATACATTGAGTTTTTTAAAAATGAAATATTAAATTGTTTGCTTTGAGTTTGAGGTGATTAAAATAATAACAATCCAACAAATGATTAATGCTCTAAGTTTTAATTAAAAAATTAATTAACTTGTAGGAATAGTATGCTTAATTCAATACGGATAATATGATTTGCATATACAAAAATAACCAATTATTATTATTTCGTAACGAATTATGTTTAACCTTATATAAGTAAAATATTTTTACGTATTTTTCTTTAGTTTCTTTTTGTTGGTATATATTGACTTGGCACAAATTTTTAAAAAATATTTATTAAAAATTTATTTTACTAAATTAGCTTTATTAATTTTACATTAAAAATTTAAATTAAGCAAACTTATATTTCATGAAACAAATAAGGAAGAAAGCAAATTATATGTTTGACATGAAATGTAAATAAAGAATAAAATGTATTTAATTATATTTATCTTATTAATTATTACAATAAATTATTATCTTATTAATCAATTTGCTTAAATATAATATATTTTAAACAATTTTATATAAGCTAAATAAAAGTAGCATGTAAGTACTCACCTTCATCCTAAATACAATGAGAAATACAAGTTTTATAGAATAATTATATCTTTTCAGAACAAAAGATAAATAAAAAATGAAAAATAGATGATAGACAGAGGGCCCACCTGTGGATATGAATGCAAGGCTCTGAGCCACTTGTAATAACATTTATGGTAAATTTCTTAAATGACATTGTGTGTAATTAATGAGAAAAGAATTAGAACTTTTGATAAGTCCACCAAAAGTAGGTCCACCAAAAGAAGCACAAAAGATTTTCAATCTTAGCTTATAATTTTCTTTAAAGACCTTAATACCCTTAACTTTAAATTTAATGTCAAATTGTGACATGTTGAAATCACTCTTTCTAATATTTTGAAAAGAAAAGAAATATCGATTTTTTTTCCTTTCTTGAATTTTCCCCCCGTATTTATTAGCCAATTCTTATATCTAGGATTTTATTTTGAATTAAGAAATAGACTCATCGTGCAATTCTTTCGAATTCAATGAAACGTTTAAGTGTTCAAAAATATATCAATAAATGAATATTCTCATGTGCTTTTGGACATTGCTGTGCACGTTGGTATGCTAATACTGTTATGAGATCGAAGAAATTAAAGGATTGAAGAGAGAATACATGATCAAATAGAAGATATATTGCTATTTATAAGTAATTAAATAGAATAAAATAAGAGTAATATGTTTTTTTTTTTTTTACAGAGTCTAAACTAAAAGGAAACTAAATGTTTCGTGATTAATGTAAACTATAGGGTATTTCTAGAATAAAAAGAGTTAAATATGTTATTGTTTATGTAGATCATAATAAAGTAAATTTTACCACATACAATGTGTCACCCTCTCAGCCATGGGCTAGATGGTTGAATCGCTCAACTCATACTTAGTGAAGCATCCAAACACCCCCACCCCAACTCCCATAAAATAAACATGATAATGTAAGAAATCTTTTCGTTGTTAGTGAATAATATTAGTTGAATTTCAATAGAAAATATTCAACCAGACTCAACATGCTTAGAATCAAAAGTAATTTCTTGAAATGACTAGGATGTTTTAGGTGTTTTTCTCCCATCCATTAGAACCAAAATTGATTGTTCTTAATTGAGTTCTATGCACTTATCATGAAAGACTTCTTGATATATAAAGTTGTGGACCTTGTAGTTGCGTCTTGTGTTTCCCCTTATGTTAAGTTATGTTATTTGGGCCGTTTCTCACACAATTGTATAGGACCCATTATGGGCCATTTGCGCTTTTTCTCTATTTTGTGTCGGTCTTTAATTTTTTGTCCTCGTAATACTTTTTCATGAGGTATGAATTTATAATTGGAAAAAGGACACTCTATAACACTTTTTAAAACAAATAGTCCAAGTTTGAAAACTTTTCAAAAAGTAGTCAGTCGGATATACTATTTCTGCTTTATAGTCATTTCCTAATTTGGGTCATTTTGGCCTACATAGTTCATATACAGTCTATATACAATACTGAAACAGTCTATACACAATACTGATACAGTATTCAACTTAGACAATTTGGTATTTCAATTTTTTTTTTTTGCTATAAAATTTTTAATTGATCAATATTCTACTTTTTTTATTGTTTAGAAATAATAATTAAATTATATAAAAATGATATAATTGTTAAATAGAATATGTATCTATATAAGATATATGTATAGAAATTGTATAGTTCTATCAAATATGTGTATGTATAAAATATATATAAAAAATATATAGAAAGTGTATGAAAGTTATATAATTGTTGTATAAAAGGTATAAAAAAAAAAGTACAGTTATTGTATAAATTATGTATCAAAACTGTATAATTTTCGTATAGAATATTTATATGTATAAGATTTGTATACAAACTGTATACAAGGTGTATAGAAACGGTATAGAACAAGCCAATAAATTGAAATGGCTAGAAAGTGAAATTTAAATTCCATAGTCATTTTCATGGAAATAGTTTAATTTGAAGTGTCGTTTCTATACTTTCCCCTTAATTTTTCGTCCTCATGATACCTTTTCGTGAGGTATGAGTTTATAATTTTCCGTTGTAATATTTCGCAACTTATGACCCTAGATCTTAAAAAACTCATGCCCCGCTAGGCATAAATTCAGTTACTAAGGGTAAAAGCGAATTAATTTGAAGGTCAAACCGTGTAATTAAATGATTCGTTATGGCTTAAAAATTGCTTTAGATATGATATACACAACAAATACTACCATATAATTGTAATAGACTCTTCAAATACTCAGTAGAATTTAGTGAGGAAAATAAAATTAGTAGCAACATACTTCAAGTTAGTTATTTATAAGTTTTTAGTTGTCCTCATGTGGAAATGGCAGCTTTTAATATAGGCTTTACACAACAATTCATTCAACATAGGAATGTATCTTTCAATCTTTGGGAATTTTGGAAGCAAAGTTACAATGAACACTCTTTGACTGATATATGACACATCCATTTGTGGATTCATGCTGAACCAAAAAGTTTTGGAATTTGTGGCGCCATAACTTTTCTTTCTTTTCTTGGTTGATTCGGAGTTTCAGATATAGTGAAATCTAAGGAACGCATCTTAACTTTACGGTGAAATAATTTAGGGGTAATAGGACCATCGAATAGTTTAGGTGTGTCGCTCAAATTTTGCCTTTTGTTTAAGTGGTGCTTATGCTTTTCCCCGTATTTTCTTTTATAATATTGACTCAAGATTTAATGAGATTGTTCATAAAATTCATAAAGCATAAAAAAAAAAAAAAAAAAAGATATAATGGACCTTATATATATGTCACACATTAAGCAGGAAAAAAATATCTTCTTAAATTTTTTTTTTTCAATCTCGTCACCCCAACCCCAACCACGTAATCCACCCAAATGCCTCCGACCCCTAGCCCCTCAACCTACCACCTAGTAACACGATCCATGCACCCTGCCCCTATCGACTTGGAATCGCCCAATTTGAGAAACCCTTGGACTTCAAACCCGACCAGAGACTCGAACCCAACCCAACCTTAACCCTAAATGTGACTCTACTTGAGACCCTTTGGGGCTTAGGAGCCGACCCTAGACCGTGCGTGATAAAAGCCCCGATAGAATCAGGGTCAAGTCTTGACATCAAGACTGAGGTTCAGTCTCGAGTTTTATGGTTGGAATATTAGGGCTCTCGATTTCAAATTCGAGGATTTTCGATTTCAAATAAAGGTTGGAATATTAGGCCTCTCCTTATTTATACCAGAAAATAAGTTAAAAACACCACTTATGTTTCATAAAAATATTTTGTACGAAAATCTTTTATACAAAAACACACCCTAAATATAATCTACAACTAAAGTCAGTATTGGACCACATGATCTGGTAACATTAATATACCATCTTAGACTTCTTACGTGGAAACAGTATTTTTCCTTTCCCCATAGGCAAAACAGCCATTAAATATCTTAACCACTTTTTTTTTTACTAAGTAGGTGTTTGACCATAGATTCAGAATATTTTTTACTTCATTTGAATATTTATCGAGTTGGGATAGAAGATGCAGCAGTATCAGCAGTTATAGTTTTTGTAAAAGAATATTTTAAAAAATATTTATGCTTGAATTGAATTTGATCAAATATTCAGTTTTAAATAAAGTGAAAAACTATTCCAGAAATAATAATAATTCTTTTCTTTCCATCATATTTTTTCTTGCATGGCAAGAAAATTACATCTTGTGAGATCTCTTCTTATTTATCCACCGAAAAGATCAATATTATTTAGAATAAGATTTTACTTAAAATTATAATAACAATTTATCAGAATTATTAGAATATAATTTTTTTTTAGACATAATACATAAATATGTCCTTTAACATATATAGCCTCAAATGATTTTTTTTTTTAAAAAATTTTGTATATACACAAATAAATATTTAAACTTATGTAAAATTAATATATAGATATATACATTTTATTTGATATCTTACATAACGTGCTACGCGTATCATGTAATATAAGACAAGACACATGTGTATATATGTTGGAGCCAAAATAAACAGTAGTCTCTTTCTCACATGCAAGTCCAAACTTATAATAAAAGCAATAGAGAGTAGTACCATACATTATTTTATTTTCTAACCAAGGACCACAATAAACCTTTTTTCCACTTTAGTGAAAGTGCACCTTAACCCAAGATGGAGCTTCTTTTTTTTTTTTTTTAAAAAAAAAGAGGTATTCTTGGATCTAGTGTTGATGTTGATAATTTGTCCTTTTGTTTATCTCCTTTCCCTTTCACACATTGTAGAATTATAGATTCCAATATACCTTTCCTTTTCTCCCTTCCATGCTTGTACTCATTTCATATTACCCCTTCCTTTTTCCTCTTTAGGAGGCTTCTTTTTCCATTTCTAGGGTTTCTTTTTAACTTAATTATCTCTACTACAATTATCATTCAAAATTGAACAACGTATTTGTCTTTCGTTAAATTATTTGTCTAATATTACTCACGCCCATTAGGAAGAGGCGAAGAAGTCTCGTTCTAGCCCCACTCATATCGGACAGTGACGGATCCAGAAATTTTATATCATGGGTGCTAAACTATTTTTAGTTTGAAACAATTATTGCTACAGAGTGGGTACTCAATCAATATATTTAATTTAAATGAATTGTTATTACATAAGTAATAATGTTTATCAAAAAAGCAGTGGGTGCTTAAGCACCCATAGTATATAACATAGGTCCGCCGCTGATATCGAAAGTTTCAACCTTAAAGGTAATTTTTAACCATTGAGAAAAGTTGAAGGGTAAATTTGGGCTTTTTTTCTCAAAAGATTTTCGACATGTGAGAGGACATTATAGACAAATATTAAGTGTAAATGTACAATTCTTTAATTCAATCATCCGCATGATAGGCTTAAAACCACAAGGGTAATGGGCATTTGGTACATTCTACATATTTTTAATTTAAGATCAACTTAAAAAAAAAATGTACTTTCTTAAATTTTATGTCGAGTCAATTAAGACTAACAATTTGAAACACAGGGATTATCTAGGTTTAGCTCAAGCAGTGTTGCATCTTAATTAGTTTAATAATGGCAGATTAACATGCATGGAAATAATATTACCTTCCTCTATGGCTACTACGTACTATTCTACAATACTAATAATGCTATCACGCTTGTTAATTAGTTGAGAATCGAGAGTTTAATTAGGTCGGCAACTAGAGCTTAGTAATAATAATAATTAATATAGTACTTAGTACAACTAACAAATGCAATTACTTCTTTAATTTGCAGGCATTTAATTCCTAGGATGGCTTAGACTTTTCTTATTGGGTGGAAACTTAACGTCTAAAATATGCTATGCTTTGAGTGATTTAGTAATTTAAAGTAGCATATATATGAGAACACATTTTTATTTATTTATTTATATTTCGAACCAGGATAAAATTTCAGACTAATTGGATACATTGGAGAGGAATTACCGACATAATAAAATAATACATTTTCAAGCTCCAGGAATAAACTTTACATGTTTCTGGTCCCAAACTTAATTGTGGTCTCACAAACAATTAAGTCCTAGATCTGCCAATATTCTAATTCAATCAAACTCATAGGTTCTTACTTCCACTAAAAAACTAGCAAATTAGAGTAGTGAAAAGAAAATCTGATTGTAATTTATGGACAAACAACTTAATTTATAAACTAGACTATGTTGGGTTCTAAGTGATGAAAATAAATGAAAAACAGAGAGAAGGAAAAGGTTAAAATGTGAGTTCGTTTGATTAAGAAAAAAGTGATCTCCCATATTGGTGAGAGAAATGAATTTTTTTATGGTTACATTTAAGAAGCATGCCTTCATGTGGATAGTGAGGCAAGAAGAAGACAAGCTTCGTGCCGTTGTGGTTGCTCGGCTTGGCTTTGGCTTCGGATTTGTCAAATGATCGAGAGATTATCTTTTTGGACAAAATTCATTTGAAACTTTAAAATTAGTGATGTTTTAATCCAAAAGTTTGATACGAATTTTTTTCTTCATTTGCGGACGCACCCGAGCATGTGCAGACGCATGTCACAACGCATCTTGAAGGGAGTCGACCCTTCGAGGCGTACCGTTTAAAAGCGGCACAATGACCTGCGTCCCGCAGGTCAGGTCCGCAAGTGAGGCGTCACTTTCTGTTTCGGGGAAAATTGCGACCTGCGGATTCAGGTCCCCATCTGGGGCCGCAGGTCGTCCCGACATTTCAAAAAGTTGCACTTTTTCATGAATCATTATTTCTTTTCAGAAGCAACTCTTTATGGTTATAAATGCATAATTTTTCCTCATTTTTTGGTTCGAAAATTTAAAGTTAAAAACTCTCTTCTTCTTGAAAAACTCAAGTGCGATTTATAATCGTTGAGTGAGTTCATAGTTCGGCAAATTTGAGGTACCACTATTTGCTGAAATGAATCATTTTATCCTGAGAGGGTATATTCCATTAACCTCGGATACTTGAGAGGAATAAATTCCATAAGGACACACCTTGAGTTCGGTGGATTTGATTCTTTCTTTCATTATCTTTTTCTAAATGTTGGTTTTACTATTTTTCAGAAAATAGTTTGAACTTCTTTGTTATTCTTGAACTTGATGCTGAAGTTGATTGTTGTAAATACAAATTTTATACCCGGAAAACAACATATTATAGATAATTAAGAAAAGCAATTTCAGTGGTTTTAGTCATCACTGCTTAAAAATCAAAATCATTTATGACTATTTGTGACTTGATACACTGTGTATACATGTGCATAAGAAGTATATCCAAGTGTATATGATGTTTTTATAACAATATGCACTGTATCCGCGCGTATAATAGTAGTGAAAAAATAAAAATGATACTCCTAGAAAGAATAAAAGGAATGAATTCTAGAGATATAATATGATAGTTTTAAGCAGTACACTATAGATAGCATTAAATCCAAGCTGGATTTCCATGTATTTCAGCAAAGAAGGAACTATATATATATATATATATGTTGGCGATTGCTCGTTATATGTCTCCAACACTCCCGGCCCTAATTATGTGTGGCGGTGAGATTGGAACTCAGCAAGCACCTACACATGATTTAATACTACCATATTAAAATGTTTGACTATCTGATTTAACATCTTAAGCTGTTTCAGAGCAAACTTAATTTAAATATTTAGTTACTCAACTATATATATTTACAAACATCCCCGGCCAGACCCCACTTGTGAAAAAACTTAATGAGTACGTTATTATTGTTGTTGTTGTATATATATATATTCACAAACACTAAAAACTTTTCAAGCAATCCAAGAACCATTCTTGGTAAGATTCATACTTAATTACATACAAGAGCAAAACTTTGAGATGATGAAACCCAGCCCTTGCTCCATTGAAGCTTCTCCTCTTCTACTACCGACCATTTCGATTAAACCATGACATTGTAAACACTTAATTTTTGATCAAACCGAATATTTTACGTCATTTAGTGTTTAATATATACATTTAATTTTTATCTTATTTTTACAAGATTGCTTTTAAAGTTTGGAAAACTACAAAAATAAAGTCATATTAAAATAAGTTTTTTATTTATTTATTTTTATTACTTATTTATTTATAAAAAAAAAAAGAATTTTCAAAAAATATATTTGTTTTCTTCTTTTAAATTTTAAATAAATAATCTAGTGATATTAATATTTCCTTAGTCATATTTCTAAGATTAACTACTTAACTTATCCATATTTTATTAGTTTTAAATAAATTTCATCATTTTTATTTTGTTTAAATTATTACTAAAGAAAAAAAAAAAAGAAGAAAAAGATAAAGTCAAATCCTAAAATCTACCCAACTCCCACGTTTCCCAATTACCCTACACCTCCTCTCCCACGTTCCCCACTATTATCCAACACAATATAACACACACAAACACACATACATCATTATATATATCATATACACACGGACAACAGAGTGGAGGCACGGATGAGAGAAAAGGAAAACAAAAGCAAAAACAAACAAAAAAAAAAACAGAAGAGGAATAAGTGAGAAAAAGATTGAAAAAACAAAGAAAAATCAAAGGAGAAGAGGAAAAGAAATTCGGGTTTGGAGTTTAGGATCTCTGTTTGAGTTTTTTGGTTCGACATAAAAGCTTCCCTTTTGATTTAATTCGTCATACAGGTTTTTATTTGATCCCATACTATTTATTTCGCAAGTTTTATTGTGAATCAAATCATGAATAAAGTTGTTTGGTTAGTTTCGCTTGTCATTTAGTTTTTGTGATTTGATTTATTATGTCACTATTCATTCTTGATATAAGTTGTACGCTTAAGTCACTCTTGATCACTTCAAGGAAAACATAGTTGTTATTATTTGGTGCTAATTTGTGTACGGATGCTGCCTTTCTAACGATGTATATCAATTAATGAATATTGATATTCAGTTAACCCGTTTGTTAGCGACTGTAATAGCTTACTTTCAAATATAGTATATATTTTTGGCTATGTTACAGTAAAAAAAATAAAAAATTATTAATTATATTTACTGTTTTGTCATTAGTTTTGTAAAGATTAAATGCTTAAGTTTCTATAGCTAATAGTTATATAATATTCTACTTAGTCAAAAATAATGGGTCAACCCTTTATTAGTTTTAACATCAATAGTTTAATTTAGTTTTTTTTTCTCTGAAAACGTGATCATTTTAGTCGAATAAAAAATTTAATTGTTTGAATTTGAGAAATAGCTCCAATACGTGCACTTCTAAGAGGCATTTGGGAGTAGGATTGGTACTTAATATGTATAATATAAGTTAATGTAGAAAGGTAGTATATAAATGATGGTAGTAAAATTTGAAACTAGTAAGAACCGTCCCTGGACTTTAATTTTATTTTGTTGTAAGTTAGAATGTTTAACAAGTTAATCCCACGAGATTTTCAGTTTGTGTTTTTTTTTATAAAAAAAAAAAATAGATTGTTTGAGTTTTCTACAGATAACATGAAATGGATTCTGGACTACACATTTTAAAAAAAAAGAAAAAAAATCATTGCCATACGTAATTTTAAAAGGTGCAATTCTTATTATTATCTCAAGTGGATTCTCTCAATGATTTCTTTTCATGTCTACGGTTTCGATGCCTCAGGTATATTTAATGTTTTGGGATTACAATATTAAATAATGATTGGGCTTGGAATGGTTCCTAAGGTCTAATCCTTATTTAGTGTGATGTAAATAAGGTGGTTGTATCAAGATCCCTCGCACTAAAGAAAATAAAAAGAGAGGGAAAATCCGTTTGTAAGGGAGCGAGCTTGTAAAAGATCGAGTTTAGATTTTGATCAAAAGAAAATTTAAAGTTTAACATACAAGTGAAATTAACAATGAGGTTGGAAAGCCCTGCTACCGACCATTCGTTGTAGTAAATTAACCTACCGTTTGAAGCCGATTGAATTGGGTTGGGTAGATTTTAAACCTATTAGGTGCTTCTTTAGACTAGGAAAATGGGAATGACTCATAAATGCTTCAAAAGCACGAGAAATGTATCAAAACTCGTGATAAGGCTGAAAAGTATTACTATCGATAAACCACACATCAATACAGTTTTAAATAATTTAAAATAAATTCAAAGTAGGATGTAAGTAACTTTTAGGCCAACAAATATTATGTATCCAAAAGATTAATTTAAGCCAGACATAAGTCATTAAAGCGACCGTGCTAGAACCACGGGACTCGAGGGGTGCCTAACACCTTCCCCTTGGTCAACAGAATTACTTATCCGGATTCCTAGTTCGCAGAGCAAAAAATAAAAACAAAGAGTCATTTCCTTTTGAATAGGGATTCAATAAGGTGACTTGGAACACCCAAACTCGATTCCAAGTGGCGACTCTGTAAATAAAATAATCCCTTTTCAAAACGTCACTTCAATTGGAAAAATCCATTTTCTCTAAAACCAACTCCCTAGCGGGGTCGGATGCGGTGAAAAACAGGGTGTGACAGACATAATTAATGATGCAAATCCCAGTAGCACATACAAATTAAAGGGGTTCAGCATGACAACTTCTTTTAAGTAAAACTAAACTGCAAACATTAATTAATGCTAAACACACTTTCAATTTGTATAAAAGGCTAATTCAATTTCCATAATGTAGATTTGCACCACATAATTAGAATCACCCAAAAAAAAAAAAGAAAACGAACTACCAATATATAATGCTCATCATTTAAGTTACCACGCAGTGGTAATAAATAGAAACTGTCTAATTTGAAATAATATTGTATGTGTATTTCTGAATAGAGATAAAACTTTATAAACCTATCTGGTACTAGAAATAAAATGCTTACTATATTTGTTTTACCTGTGAAGAAGGAATGTAGCACGAGTATGTTTGCTCATGACAATGTCAATCCAAAATATTTGAATTTTGAAGTAAAGAAGAATCATTTCCTACACTTGTCTTCAAGGGAATTCGAGTGAATTGTAACTGCTCCTCCTCCTCCTTGAACTAATTTCCAACATCTTGGACTTCGCCTCAACGCTCCTCACTAGGATAGTACTATTGTTAATTATTCTTCTTATCGATCCAATAGTTTAAGAATTAATTGGCGCGACCTTCATGTGGTAATTGGTTATCATTGTCATCATCGTCATCATCATCTCTTGAATTACTCCATCTGGGATCATCATCATTGAGACTGAAGGGTTTCATAGGGGAATTGATCAAGCTAAGAGTAGTTGGAAAAATAGGATTATTTGGATGGACATGATGATGTTGTGAACTTGAGCATAAGAAATTGAAATGATTGAGTTGCCTCAAATCAGTCTCATTGGCCATATAATTTGGACCTGGAACAACAGGTTGAAATGTTGTAGCTATTGGATTGAAATACAATTGAGAGCCTGATGATGATGATGATGCCAATGATAGAGGAAAATCATTTTGATCATGAGATTCTTGTATTTGAGATGAAGACGAATTATATTGTCCGAAATTAGCTAAAGACAAGCTCGAATTAGGCTCCCATTGATAGTACGAATTGAAGGGTAGATTAGGAGATCGATTTCCTAAAGGAAAGAAACTCTGAGCTGAAACTTGATGACAATATCCTCCAATATCATCCTCCTGGTGATTTTCTTGCTGGTTTGAATTAGCAATCAACTTGTTTTTCCCAGATGTGCCTGATTCTACATCAATCCCCTTCGATTTTTGTCTCAAATTATCTACATCAAAATGATGATGATAGGGTAAAGTCGCGTTCAACAAGTGTTGGACATGATGAATGTCAGAGTACTCCTGATGAAGAGGTTGTTGAAACCGTGTGAAGTATCCTGGTGGAACTGGAAGTGGTGGAAGCTTATCGATGTCATGTTTAGTTGCTTCGAGTAACCAATCTACAACTTTGCTAGGTTGGCTGAGCCCAAGCCGGTCTTGAAGATCATACAATTGAACTGCTGTGGGTACTGAAAGTCGAATTCTCCTATCTCGAAGACCCCTTATGGTGCACACCTTGCTGTGCCTGTCTTTCCCTCCAAAAGTACGCGATACGCGTACAATTCTTGGGTTCTTAAAGGCTCCCCACTGCCTTGAACTTGATGGTGTACTAGTCGTCTTTGAGGCCAATCTACTATCACTGGTTCCACCTGATTCTTGCTTCGTCTGAAAATTATTTCCACTTGAATTCATGATATATCACTTGTCGTTCTTCAGCATCATCGATCTACTAGAATTCAACAGCACAACGAAAAATATTATTCCTCAGAAATGAAGTTAACTATAGCTCGAGTGCAAACGATGTTGAACAAAAATTAAACACAAATATAAGGAGATCAATATTCCGTCAAGGAAAGACTATATGAACATTTTCTTGTGTAGATCGTCTTAGCTTCTGTGCAATTTGGAATAAAATTAGGGTTGCTCTTGGTGAACAAATTGACCCTCCAAAAATAATTTCACTAAAAAACCAAGACTTTTTAAGAATGACTAAGATCTAAAAAATCTCCATATGATTAATATACAGATAGTTTAAGATTTTGTATAAGCAATTACAAGGTTATAAAAAGGTCACAAGTTGAACTTACATGTAATTAGGTTTTTGTAGTAAATATAGTACAACTTGTATCTTTGATTTCTGATCAGCTAGCACAACCTCAACATGGAATATTTAACAACTCTTGATGACATTATTTAACTTCTCTTACAGTTACGTTTCTCCCCTAGCCTTGTGTCAAAATGAGTTTCTGGACAAAATTTGACCATGAGAAACAACTCATATATGCAGAGAATAAACTTATGGTTGGGGGAAATTAAAAAGAAGAAATGTTAAGATTCTCATGACTATGTCATATTTCAGAGAGGAAAGTAGAAGTATGGCAAATCCGTGGCCACGTGGCGCTTATTCAAATTGACACGTAATTGGATCGTAGGGTTCATAAGAAATGAGTTTAAGTTTTGTGTATTGACGGCATGTATAGATTCTATATTAGTACTATTAGTTAAGTTGTGGTAAGTCTTTGTTGGGAAAGCTCAATAGACTAGTTGAATAATGCATAATATTAATTAATGCAATATCGAAATTTAAAATCTCGTATTTAGACTATTCCATCATGAATAAGAATTGTTTTAACAGTAAATTAGTTAACAACCTAGTCATTCTAGTAGTTTCACATATTAATTTTCAGTTTGTGATAGTACTTAATGATGCTAGTGAAAGGTAAACTGTTAACCTCACAGGGACCATCCTAGAGTGGAAAAAAGAAAAGGGTTCACTGCTTTTCTACTAACTAGTAACTACTACTAGTACAAAATAAATGCTTAATCATCCAAGTGACTCCACCAATTTTAACTTATGAAAGGTAAACTATAAATTTATATTTAGAAATAACTTAATCAAGAACTTCTCATTTTATTCTTAATAAAATAATTATCATCACACAAATACTTATGATATATTTTAGATTACAAATTTCAAATTTTATTTTATTTTTTGTTAAACTCCGTATTACATCGATGTATTGGGACCGAGAAACTATTACACATATATATATATGCTTGCCTAAACAAGTAAAATAGTAAAGAAATACGTACTTCCTCTGTCTTAATTTATGCGGCATATTTTTATTTTTAGTTCGTCCCAAAACGAATGTCATTTTCTTATAATTAGAAATAATTTAACATTAAAATTTTCACTTTGTTTTTAATAAAATGATTTAAAGCCACACAAATTTCTAGAGTTTATTTTAAACCATATATTTCAAAAAAAATTCTTTCTTTTTTAAATTTCGTATCAATTGTGTCAAGTCAAGGAGTGTCGTATAAATTGAGAAGAAGGGAATAAAGAAATCATTGACAAAAGTTGGTAGTGCAGTACTACCATATATCTTATTCTTTGATAGAAACAAAAATTTGTTTCTGCAATTTATGATGAAGTAAGATTTGGAAACACATGAAAATAAGAATGTTCAGTAAGTAATTAAGTACTATATAAAAGGAAAAAAAAAATAGATAAACTTGTGGACAGTGGTATCCCAAAGTTGTGGTGCAATATTAGGTGGGAAAAGATTTTATTTTATTATAAATTTATAATTGAAAGAAGAAGCTATATATGCTTATTGTAGATGAGGGACCAACCAATAATATAGAAGCTCTTAAAAGACTTGCCACTTAGTACACACACAGTGCTGGACCACTTGTAGCATTTTGGCAGTGAGATTTTTGCATGCACCACCAACTTGGACTTTACTAATTAACTTAAATTAACCATTTAATTAGTTTAATTATTATTACTCAAATCTTTTTCTTCAAGTTTAATTGTATGTATGGTACTAAAAAGGAACTAACACAAGTTTAACATTTGAATGGACTTTGTATAAGCCTCCTCAAGGAGAAACACATACAGTCTTCTAAAGAAAAAAAATAATAATTTCCAATTTACTTTAGAAGAAAATGACAGAGTGATCAAATTCCAATCAACTGTTCCATTGGATAATTGTTGAATATTGTTTGTATTATTGCTGGTTTATTAGAATAATGAATAGTTTAATTATTGGAGCTAGGATTCTACTTTAGATAGATTAGGTTGTTGAGCTAATTAGGTTTTTTGAAATTATTCTCGAGATTAATTTTCTGTTATTAAAACTAACAGAAATGAGCAGGTTATGATGGATGTGTGGCATTACCAGGATGGATAGGATTAGAAATGAGATTAGTCGGGAGAATTTGGGAGTAACTTCACTAGAAGACAAGATGCAAGAAGTTAGGTTGCGTTGGGTCGGGCATGTGATGGGGAGGGACGTGGATGCTCCTGGTCGGAGGTGTGAGAGACTGACTATGGATGATTTTAGGCAGGGTAGAGGTAGGTCAAAGAAATATTGGAAGGATGTGATTAGGCAGGACATGGGGCAGTTACAACTTACGAAGGACATGACCGTTGATAGGAAAGTGTGGAGGACGCGGATTAGGGTAGAGGGGTAGTAGGTAGAAGTATGTTTGTAATAGTAGGGAAGAGTGCTCTGTTTGTATCTGTGCCTATTGTGTCTTGTAGTCTCTTGTTCGTAGTGTTTTGGTGGTGTCTATGATTTCGTATAGCTAGTTTATAGTATTACTTTGTGGGTGTTTTGTTTCCTTTACTATCTAGCGGTGTGGTATTCCTTTTTGTTGGTTATTTTTATGATTTTTGTTTGATTATATTTGTTATCTATCGAAAACAACATCTCTACTTTAGCTGAGGTAGTAGCAGGGCGGATCTATGTGTACTCGTGGGGGTGGTACGGCACCCGTAGACCTCGGTTGAGACACTGTATATATATGCATATAATGCAGAAGAATTGAATATATATATATATAATATACTTGCCATCCCATGTACAAAGTGGCAGTTAGTGCCACTACTGACAATAGGCAGAGAATACCACCCTGTAGACCAGGGATCGAATCCCTGTCAATATGAGCATCTCAATTTTCCACTTCGTTTTTGTAGCTTTCGTTAAATGTGTGTCAAGGGCTTAGTTTTCTTTTTATTCCCCTTTTTAGGTTTTTTCATTAATTTCATTTACTTGCTATTTTTTATTAATTTAAATGGGTTGTTTTTCTTTAATTAATTCCTCCTTTTCTTAAACTTTCTTTTAATTAATCTCTTGATACTAGTGTTTCATGTGTATTTGTGTGAATTAATGAGTATTAAATCCTAAACGTCACATAAATATTATTAAGAACATATTAAATTTTTAAAAAAAAGTTCAAGTCTATAAAATTATGGATATTATTATGTTAGAGATATTAAAATTTAAAGTTTTCGATCGTTTGAACTAAGTGAAGATGATTAAGTTGAAGCTATAATTTTTAATTCTTTCAAATTATATATCTGCAACAACACTCTCAACATATAAAGGTAATGGAATATGAATATATTAAGATAACTGTATCATATGGTTTATATATATTTAAATTTTTAACATGAAAAATATCTTTTTCTCTTTCAAAGTTTTGAAGAATAAGACCTCTTATATCGAGAAAAAAATTAAACTACTTAGGAATTTTTGATCTCAGAATATCTAAAAAAAGAACATAACTTACTAGACGTATTTGATCGATTTTCTTATAAAATAAAAAAAACGATAAATAACCCAAAATTAAAAGAATCAACCCGCAAATCCTACTTGGACGGCATAGCACCCGGTACCTCAGAATCCTGAATCCACCTCTGGGTAGTAGTATGAATTGTGTACACTTTACCCTCCTCACACTCTACTTTATAGGAGTATACTGAGTATGTTGTTGTTGTAAAACTGACTATTTAAAACACTCTATGCTTATTATAAAATTAAGAAGCAAAATTTAAAAAAAAAAAATAAAAGAAATCAATCATTCTTCCAACCATTTTTACTATACCACCTTTGAAACATATTGACAGTAATTAACTGGTGAAGGAAAGATAACACTACTGTATCAGCAGAAAAGACTTTTCTGGCCTGCCAAAAAGGTCACCGGAAATTAAGACGAAAACATTCGGAGGCAAATTTGGGGTTTGCATTATGATTTGAGTTTGAATTATATATACATAAAATCAGGAGTATGGGAAATAAGGAAGGGAATAATTAGAAGGTGGT
This sequence comes from Capsicum annuum, assembly GCF_002878395.1. Taxonomy (NCBI): domain Eukaryota; kingdom Viridiplantae; phylum Streptophyta; class Magnoliopsida; order Solanales; family Solanaceae; genus Capsicum; species Capsicum annuum. Next base: position 252,444,101 of record NC_061113.1, read on the forward strand.
GAATCGGACGTCACTAATAAGGTAAAAGTTCAAGAAACTCCTCCTTTTGGGGCTTTAACTCTCACATAAAGTTCTTGTTTTGATAATTCAAAAGTTGGAGAAGATTTTTTTACTAATAAACCGATATTCAAAATCATTCCATTCAGGATCTTTTAATCTGTCAAAACGTCGGATTTCTAAATTTTCATAAGGCGGCCCTCCTGGAATTCCTTCCCGAACCTGTTGAATAATCTTTATGGATTCTGTTATTTCATCGATTCATACTAAATAACGAGCTAATGAATCCCTTTCTCGTTGCCATTGAACCTGCCAAGGTATTAAAAGTTCTGGTTAAGAATATGGAATTAGATAGGTGTTTTGACAGGCCGCAGCTCCTTGGGACTAGAGCTGGCTATAATCATAGTTGGCCAAAAGCTAAATTGCTGAATTCATATTCATAATTGAGCACCTAATGTGTAGAACCCTAGCTAGCTCACAAATCTCGCAAATTGCTAATTACATTTTCAGCATGCACGTAAATCCCAACTAATTTGGTAGGCTAAAACTAATTAACTCTCCTAGGTTACAAACATGACATACACAACACAATACAAGTGGATTCAACATAGAGTAGAATATATGCAGTCTTCTTCCTACTTTGTGAAGGTAGATAAACTGTTTCCGTTATATGTTGGTTCAAGTAAAAATTAACAAATCATATATGAATTAACTCCTAGGTTAAGCTACCGAATTTCTTAATTTCTCCACAAAAACATATTCACTTAGTTGTGCTAATTAACAAGAGGGATTGCTTAGATGGTAAACACCATTCACCTCCAACTCTAAGGTTAAATGATTTCAAGTCATCAAAAAAGCAAAAGAAAAAAAGAGAAAAATGAAAGCTCCTAGGAAGGGATAAAAAAAAACCCTCATTGTGCTTGAAATAAGTGAAATCAAATATAGGGCAAAACAAGGAAAAAAACAAATATGTAGAAGAGATGGATGATTAACTTATTGTTGGAGAATCTTAGTAGCTCAGTTGATTGGCTGTTATCTAAACTTTCACTTTATTGGCGAGGGTTCAATTCTGAGCACTCCTCCACTTCCCCCTCCCCCTACCCCTTATGTAATTACTCCATAAAAATAAAAAGAAGGTTATTGCCCCACCAGTGTAAGAAATAATAAAGGGAGGATCGTCCCATATATATACTATCAGTGATCTTGTGCAGACTAGGCTAACAGAATGAATAATGGACTGTGCCACTGCCAATTCAACCCCCAGAGAAGGGAGTACGTGTGACAGCATCCACCCCCATCTTCATTTTTTTTCCCTCACAAAATATAGGGTAAACTGTCACTTACATAATTTTTATAACCACATCAGAGTATACAGTCTGCAAATCAGTCCCAGCCTCTAATTGCCGGAGAGGTAATGCTTTTTCTCTACCACATCATAATACATTCGTGCTGGATTAGCAATTAAAAAAAAAAAAGGGGGTAGTCGGTGCACTAAAGCTCCTGCATGCGTAGGATCCAGGGAAGGGTTGGACCACAAAGGTTGTGTCTATTGTATGGAATGTTACCTTGCTACTTGTAGAGACTATTTCCAAACGGCTTGAACCCGTGACATCTTGGTCACATGATAATAATTTTACCAGTCACTCCAAGACTCCCCTTAGGAGGATCATTATTTAATTATTAAGTTTACTAGTTTTCGTGATAAAGTAAAATTGACTGACTTATTCCTTATAAAAAATAATTTAGTAGAATTTAGTGCATGAAATAAAGTAAATTTGAGTTATTATCTAGGAAATTTATCCTTAAAAAAGAATGCATCCGATCCTACTTTATAAATAGGAGCCAGGGGGTGATAAAATTGACAATTTTCGTCTGAATTTAGCGGAATCAAAATGAGTTGAATCGATAAATTAGTCATTACTCACGCATGTCCACAAATTAATTAGTTGCGTTGAGATAGCTGGTTTGTTCTAGTAATTTGCTATAGAATTATTCTCCCAAACTCTTACCAAATTCTAGTAATTTCTGTCTGTTTGTCTACAATTTGTTTTACTGTCACACAAAATTAGAGCTAATAAATAAGCAAATTGGGGCAGTGAAGTGTTAAAGGAAAGTAGTAGGGATTTGAGGCAGTAATAGTTACGTAGTGTCATTTTCAGTTGAGACAGTTATTTCAGATCCCAATACGCAATAACATAAGTTCCCCACTGTACATACACACAGTTTAATGTTATGTATTGAAAGAAAGAAATGAAAAAAGGAGGCCAGACGTGATGAATTCAATGATAAATGCATGCTTCCAATAATGCATTTTACTTTTGCAGAGAAAAAAAAAGCTATACTGCTAGTCCACGGTCCAACGTCCCTACCAATATTAGAGTCGTAACTATGGGTCAGGCTCGTTGGACCGTCCGACTCGATCTGTAATTTGATGGAGTTGGGCTTCAGTTTTTACAGTCCATTTATGAACAACGCTTTTTAGCCTGGCTCGGATAAGCCGGTGGCCCGTGGGACTTGAGCAATGTGGGTTGGGCTATAGCCCGTGGATCGATCCGTAAGTCAAATACATGCAACTATTTAGATTGCTTATTAGAATTTTTATTTGGTTCGAAGGATATCATATCAAAAGTTATTTAATTTTGCTATTAGAATTATTTTTTGAGGCGTTAGAGACTTGATTAACAAGTATTAACACTATGTAATATTGTCTGGTAATATTTATGTATTAATATTCTAAAATTAAATTAGAAAATATTATTTTTTAAAAAGTGGGCTGACCCGTAAGGGCCGCAGCCCATAGAGTAATGGTGTGAGTTTGGTGTTTTTTGGCCCATCATTTTGATGGGTCAGCTATCAAACTCAAAGACCATGTGGGCTAACCCAGATGGGCTGGACCGACCCGTATTGACAGCTCTAACCAATATTGTGCCCAAGCCCAATCCACATCCTAAACTCTCTCCACGGTCCAAAACTCTCAGGGCTGGTTTTAACGTGTGATCTGAAGTTGAATTTTTATTAGAATATTCAAGTTAAATTTTATAAATATACATTAATATATATATATATATATATATATATATATTGTAACACCTCGTACTTTCGGGCTAGAATTTAGACCATCGTTCCTACGCGTATAGACCCGAACTAAATTATTCCTTGTTAATGTATGTGTGGTGATCACTCCTATAGTGTGGAAAAAACTTTGAATATGAATTGAGGTCACAAGAATCCCCTAACTCTTAAGACGAGTGAAAAATAATTCCATCGATTTAGTTTTAGTGGACACTTCAACTTGGGTCAACTTTCATCGACCATAACTTTTGTTATATAACGAACTAGGTGATCTGCTATATATCAAATGAAAGGTCTTTGAGTCTTATTTCCAACGCAACTGATTTCGTCCAAATCCAACGTCGAAGTAAAAAGTTATGCCCAATTTACTTCAGCATGTCAGTTTGTCAACTGAGGGACTGTTGCGCCTTTTTTTGTTTCCTTAGAGGCAATTTAGTCATTTTTCCTCACCCTAATCTGTCTATAACATGCTATTTCCGCCCCTAGGATCAGAAATTGCTCCTTTACTCATTTTTTCTCTCAAGAACAAGATCAATCTAAGTTCCCTCAAGATCAAGAACTCCAAGATACGGATCAAGATCTGGGTTCCATCTTTCAAACTAAATAATCTAAGGTACGTGGGGTTCATCCTAAAACCTACATGGTCTATTGAAACGCTTGAACATGATTTAAAGTTTATGAAGCATGAATTTTAAAAAAGGGGTTTTGGAATCTATGTTTTAAATTATGCATTCTGAATGTTTCAATGTTATTATTGATTTGGTCTTTAGGCTTTTCCCCCTTAAATTGATTTATACGTATATGTATATGTATGAAAATTGAGATTAAGATTTGTTTGAGAGCACAAATTATGAAATCTCTCTCTTGTGATGAATTTAAGTTTATGATCTTAGTGTGAATGGTATTAGAGTTGCTCCTGTATCAGCCCTGTCGATGTGGGCCAGAGTTCAAACTGAGTGTAGGCAAATCCCGGTAAGGCGGGGAAAACCTCAGTCCTGAGTGTAGGCAAATCCCATTCGGTGGGGCAAACCTCCGCGAGGACGCTAAGTCCATAAGAGGGGTGTATGTAACACTCCAACTTAGGAAGGAGTCCCACATCGGCAAAACACAGGAGGGATACTGGGTATATAAGTAAGAAAATCTTACTCCCTAGTGACGTGTTTTAAAGTCGTTCGGGCCTGGACCTATAGCGGACAATATCACTAGTGGGTTAAGCGGAGACAGGGGTGTCTCGGGCCTTCATGGTTCGGGATGTCCGTCGTGGCTAAGGCCTCGGGTCGAGTCTTGACAACTTGGTATCAGAGCACGGTTCATGGTCCCAGGGTGTCTGCGAAATCGTGTCTAGTAAAGTCTTACTTATGGATGTGTTGTGCACCACACTTATAATCAAGAGGCTACCGGGCATTTAGGAGTTGTTTCCCATTCTTTCATACTCTAGTTCGTGCTATAGAGTCGTCCATAAGAAATTTATCCAAGTTCATTCCTCATTCTAATTTTATGGGTCATGTCTCATTGTCGAGGAGATACAAGTCTAAGAGTCTAGCTCCCCCAGCGATGTGGTTCTCTTTGATTGAGTTGTGCAGAAAAGTTATGAGATAGCACAAGGACTTGAGAGGAGTCCAGTAGTGCTTCAAGGTGCATTGATTCGGGTGTATTCCTTTATCTTGATGAAATTGTGCTTTCAAGCATAAGGTAAGAAGTGTATTCAGTCCCCTTTAATAAAAATTCTTGTTGGGGGTGTGATGTTTAAGGATAATTATATGTAGTAGAATGTTGGAACTGTATTTCCACCTTAGTAGTAGTGTATGTTAAAGTGTCATGACCTATAGGTAGCAAGATTGGCCAAGAATTTGGTGATATGAAGTCACAATGTTAGAAGTCAGGGTGAGGGTGAATTTTTGCGTAAATAAATACTTTTAGTTGTATAATCGTGGATTAAGGAGTGGGTTGTCATTGTATAGTGATCGACTAATGTGGTAGCAATAATTGTAGATTGTATGATAGTCTGTAAAGGAAGTGACAGGATATGATTAGTATTTACCTAAATTAGGGAAGGAGCCTAGAGTGGATAGTTATGGTGGGTATAGAAATAAGTTGTAGGTAAAGACTCATTATTATTTATTTAATTTTGAAGGTCATTTTGATGTACGAATAGGTAAGTAAATATGAGGTGAGAATTTAGAATGTTGATAAGATTGAAATGGGTTGTATCATAAGATTGAGATAGACTATCCTTATTATGTGGCTTCACTTCTTTGATTGTCTTTTCTCTAGTAGTTGTAAACTAGTACTCCATATGAGAAGGTGTGTAGTGGATTTTGAATTGTAATAGCGAGGTTTTGGAAGGGTTGTGATTGTAGGTAATAGCTAGGCAAAATGAAGTATTTTGGGTTGATTTCCCAATCTGATGGGCTAGTATAGTATGTGGCATGCTTCGTTGTGGTACATGATTGATGCTAGACTGTAGGCTTAAACTTGAGATGTGAAGTGTGGTGGCAAGAGTAGTAGCTTAAGATTAATGATGCATGTTTTGTTAGAATTAATTAGCAGGCTTGATGTGATGTGTGAAATGGCCTAGATTGATGATTTATGAAAAGTTTAAGTAAAAATCATGAGGTATATGTGTACACGAGGACTAGTGTTAAAATAATGAATTGTGGGTGAATCATCAAGTGGAGAAGAATGTGAGAATAAAGGAATAAGTTGAACCTTAGGTAGCGGGTTGTTAGATAAAATTTTTGTGTATAAGTGCTTGGTGTACCAAGTTTAGCTCTTGAATCTTGTAATATGGAGAAGTCATATTTTCTCACCCACTCGAGTTAGCAAGAAGCAATGGAAAAGTGAATCAGAAATGCTAATAGAAGGTAAGAAAATGTACAGGTATGTGATATTTTCCACTAGAATTTTTTTTTTGAGTCCTAATGAACCCCCCCTTTTTGCCACCCTGGCTCTGCTACTGCATCTAAACAGCTATCGACAAATGACGTGTTTCTTTTTGGAATTGGTTGGCCAGGATATGGCTTTACCTCCCCCAGTGATGTAAGAAGCCTTTTACAGCCAATATTACTGGGATTTCTATGATGTTTCTACCTTGGTATGTTCTTGCTATCTTGACAAAATGTGCTAACGTAAATTCAACTGTCCATTGAACACATCAGCAATTCCACTTGTGAATACATGTAAAACGATGAAAATCTTGTTCCAAAGATTGTCTCCACGTACCCACATGAGTTGCCAGACTCTCAGCTTGGTGGAATGTTTACCATTTTCCAGTTTCTGATAGGATGGTATTGTAATAGCGAAAAAGGCAATATTTGCTCTTAATACACAGGCGTGGGAGATGTTACGCTTATGGATGCACTTAAAGCCTTTTTAAACTTATGATTTTATCTCAAACTTATTTCTTCACACATGCTAAGTTATTTCACTTTTTTCTCTTTTGTTTGTTTTATGATCTGTTTCTGAAAATGTCATAATCTGGTCAGTTTAACTCCTAAATATGCTATTTATGAAGATGGAACTTAAGGTTGTCTCTATGAAATTGTACCGATTGTTTGTCTAATCTTCTAGGCGAAGAATGGTTTCTGTAAGTAGCAGAGGTCCTGTGAGATGCCTTAAAAGGATTTCGAGTAGAATTTTATCTAAATGCCTAATTGGTGAAATATGAAAAACCAATGTGCTTGTGAAGAAAATAAATGTGTGATGAAGTGAGTTAGAAGTTCATCATGTCTAAATGAAATAGGTCAGAAGTTGATCATGTCTAAATGATAGCTCTCTGTTTTAGTGATCCGTTTGAGACTAGTACAACAAATTATCTACTTTTGTGTTTCCTTTCTGCTTTAGGTATATTTTCCATAGAATCAGAGTCTCCAACTACCAATAGTCTTTGTTTACATGGGACTAATCCTTTAATAGTTTGATTGAGTTTTCATTCTTTCTAAGCACTGAGGCTTCAATTGTCAAAGTATCTTAAGCCTCTTTTAGTCACTTTATTAAAGCATCCATACTTCTGCATTGTGTAACTTCTGCTGCTTGTTCAGAGCAATATAATAGCATTATCACATTTTGTCACCTATAGAAAGAAAGGGCGTTTGTGTTGACTTGAAATGGAGATCAAACAGTTTTCTAGCACAAGTTCACTAGTTATATCTGATTGTCATAGTCTTTTGTTGATTTCCTACTGTCCTTTGCCTAAGGCTGTCGATGGAGCTAGTTCTCTAAAATATTTTGGTTTCTTATCTCAAATTGTTCTCTACTGAACATATTCATAGCCAAGATTTTATTTGGTTCATTATCAATTTTAGTTTTGTTGGTACTTGTATTATAGCTATAGCAAAGAAAGTGGTCAACCAATTGAACCTATTGTTGTTGTGTCATCTATTGTTTTATTTACTTTTCTCTTCCTGTGTGATACTTACATATTATAGAGTTTGGCTAAGAAGGAAGAATCTTGTTCTTCACTATGCTTCTTGAATCTAAGTGAAAACTTGATTTATAACTTGCCTCAGAGTATCAAAAATCTTGGTATGCTCTGAGACCTTTAGTTAGATGGATGCCTGAACCTTAAGTCGCTGTTAGAGATTCCGCCAAGCCTTGTTACGTTGAATGCAATTAGATGCTCATCACTGAAAACAGTTACAAATCTACCAAACCTAATGACAACATTCTTTTTAGATGTCATGGAAAGTAAGAGCTTAAGAGAGATTTCAGGAATTTTCAAACTAAAGCCCATTGATAGTTTTGAAGTGGAATTACTGAATACTCTAGGCCTTTTTCTTAACCTAGATGACAACACACTAGATACAGTGGTTGAAATATTTAAGAGTTTCACTAGCACAAAAAAGATATATTCAGTACAACAGGGTCGCTATTAATTCGGCATCTTCAGTACTTATTTTCTAGGAAATGAGGTTCCAAGCTGGTTCACAAAGTTAGTTGTGAGGTCAATCTTGAAGGAGAAATTGTTTGAGGATTATTATGTGCAGGCTGCAGGTTCAGAGAGCGGGGTAGAAGAAGAGGATGACGATGTTAGCATCTTTGATTACGATGATGATGATGATGAAGACGAAGAGGCTACACTGGCAGAGATAGAGAGGCTGTTTGAAAGATCTTAGTGAAAGAAATGGATCAATCTTGCAGCAATGTGCACACATTGACGAGCTAAAATGATTTGTTATATTTGAAGGTGAAAAATTTGATGTGATTCTCGAACTAAGGTTACAGGTGAAAGGGAAAAAAAGGAGATGAACTATTGTTGTGTGGAATAGCTAAGAATGAGACATGTGGCAAAAATATTTGCAAAAGTGGTTGAAAATTTTTTGTCTTAGTGGGGAGATCCATGTAGTGGGTGAAGTAATGATTAGGCTTGAATGTTGTGATTGTTGAAAAATACAAACTAATATGTTGTATGGTTAGTATTCCTTGATTTAAAACTTGAGTGTGTTTGACACTAGTGATAAGGCGAAGTAAGTCTTCTCAAGGGGATGTAGAATATAGAGTCCCATAGCTTAAGCTAGCACCTCTTTTCTCCGAGTTAGGCTTCAACATAAGAGTATTATACAGTGGGACTCAAACTTGTGTAGTTAGATGTGTATTGGGAGAATTGTAAGTTGGAAATGATGAAGCATGTAAATTATTGTTTGTGGTGTAGACGAGTAGTGTCTCTAATGTTTAAGTCTTTTAATTGTATCTTGTAAGATGGAGAATGCTTCAACTCTTATGTCCCGCGAGAATCTCATCTTATGCTTAGTACCAATTTTAATCAGGCCGAGAATTCTTATAAAAATTCATGTCTTACAATGTTTTGATCATGTGACATAAAACACATGCCAAGATCATGTTGACATCAAGTTTCGTTATCGCATGTTTCGTGCTTACACGTTTCCCTAGGGGTTATCATGAATCTCGTTTACTGCCTTCGCAAATTTTATTGGGAAAAATATTCAATGCGATGTTACATCCTTTATTCTACACTTTTAGAGCTTCAAAATCCCTACCCATCATTTGGGGACGAATGATCCCAAGAGGGGATAATGTAACACCCCGTACTTTCGGGCTAGAATTTAGACCATAGTTCCTACGCGTATAGACACTACTAAAAAAATGCCAAAAAGCGACGGCCAAAAGCAACGGTTAACGTCGCTTCTTTGAGCAAAAGTGACGAAAATCCGTCGTTTTTTTTTTGTCTCAAAAAGGAGCGTTTTTTTAAAACAATGGCATGCGTCGCTTTTATTACAACGGACAGCATCTCTTTATGAAAAAAAAACTAGTTACTTTTTTTTAGAAAAAAAATGATGCATAACGTCGTTTTATTGAGGGAAAAATTTGAAAAAAAATTTTAAAAATGACATTGTCCATCGTATTTTGAGAAAAATAAAATGTCTTTTTTTATAATGAAGAAAAAAAAAACGATGCTGACCGTCGCTTTTTGTTCTTCATAATGAAGACAAAAAGCGACGTTGGCCGTCGCTTTTTTTAAATTTATTTTTAAAAAATTCAGAAAAGCGACGGACAAAAGGGACCATTTCCGTCGCTTTCTGCATTTTTTCATACGAAAATCTGTATTTTTTGCAGCACACCTGCCAAATAAAAATGCAATTCAATATATACAACCTCATGCAACACACATTTTTAAAATAATCATACAACACACAACATTATTAAAACATTTAAGCAATTCAAATCAACAACACTTAAACAATCAAATACAAAATACAAAACACTTAATAATTAATCCAACAACCACCAAAACACTTAAACAATCCTAAAGTTTTTTTCATAGGAGTCTACAGGTGTCCGAGATTTCTTTTTAGCAGTTGACTTCGAACTCTTATCAAGACGAGGCCAATCACCGTCACCAGCGGATGTCATCTGTATGCAAGTTTACATCAAAACATATAAAAATCAAGTCATTAATTCATATTTCATGTGACTACACTAACAATTTTCAAGTTACTAGTACACATTTCAAGATACTACATTCAAATCATTTTCAAATATCTAATTGACATTTTATTTCACTACACTTAACCATATTCAAATAACTAGTAAACATTTCAAGTAACTACACTTAATCATTTCCAAATCACTACTACACATTTAAGTCACTATACTTAACCATTTTCAAATAACTAATTCACACTGCAAGTCACCACACATAGAATATTTTCAAGTCACTAGTACACATTTCAAATCACTACACTTAACTATTTTCAATTAACTAAATCACATTTCAAGTCAATATACTTAATCATTTTCAAGTGACTATACTTTATTATTTTTAAGTTATTAATATACATTTCAAGTGACTACACTTAACCATTTTCAAGCATCAAGTTCACAATAACCGTTTTCAAGTCACAAGTTCACAATTTCAAGTAACTAAACTTATTCATTTTCAAGTCATTACAATTAATTATTTTTAACTAACTTATTCACTAGTACACATTTTCAAGTACCTATACTTAAACATTTTCAAGTCACTAACTCACTTCTCAAGTGACCACACTTAACTATATTCAAAACACAAGTCCACCTTTCAAGTAAATACACTTAAATATTTTCAATTCACTAATGCACTTCTCAAGTTACCACACGTAGCTAAATTCAAAACACAAGTTCACATTTCAAGTACCTTCACTTAAACATTTTAAAGTCCCTAACTCACTTCTCAAGTGACCACACTTGACTATATTCAAAACACAAGTCCACCTTTCAAGTAACTACACTTAAACATTTTCGACTCACTAATGCACTTCTCAAGTGACCACACTTAACTATATTCAAAACACAAGTCCACATTTCAAGTACCTACACTTAAACATTTTCAACTCACTAACTCATTTCTCTAGTGACCACACTTAACTATATTCAAAACACAAGTCCACCTTTCAAGTAACTAAAATATTTTTTACTCACTAATTCACTTTAGTAAATTCAAAACACAAATTCACCTTTCAACTACCTAAACTTAAACATTTTTGAGTCACTAATTCACTGCTCTCAAGTGACCACACTTTAGTAAATTCAATTGACAAGTTCACATTTTAAGTACCTAAATTTAAAACATTTTCGAGTCACTAATTCACTACTGAAGTGACCACACATTAGTAAATTCAAAACACAAGTTCACCTTTCAACTACCTAAACTTAAATATTTTTGAGTCACTAATTCACTACTCAAGTGACCACACTTTAGTAAATTCAATCGAAAAGTTCACATTTCAACTACTATTTTCGAGACACTAATTGAATGCTCAAGTGACCACACTTTAGTAAATTCAATTGACAAGTTCACATATCAAGTACCTGAACTTAAACATTTTTGAGTCACTAATTAACTACTCAAGTGACCACGCTTTAGTAAATTCAATCGACAAGCTCACATTTCAAGTAGCAGCACTGAAACTTAAGCAACCATATCAACCACATAACTTTCTAGTATGATGATAACATGAACAGCTTTAGGGAAAGTTCAACGTAAAGCTTCCAAAACACACTCTAGAATGTAACAGCTATTATCTCATACAGTATATACCTCATGTTTGTAAACTTCCATAAACATCAAATTAAAGTGGATTCAGTACTGAACAACCCATCTCATAAATAGCCCTCTGTGTTCGAGGTTCTGTCACACTACCAGCACCACGAAGTCGCTCCAACAAGCAACTGACCTATGCATTATCACAGATATACTAAGAAACTAATACTCTCACACACATAAACACACATAATCACAAAGAATAAAAAGGAAAAAATACACACTTGGAGATGCCACTGAGGGAGAGACTGTTGGCAGGTGAGGGAGGCGTCGAAGGCGGCCGGCGGGAGGCGATTCACTGGTCAATGGTGGAGCGGAGGCTGGTTTGTTCGGTGGCGGAGGCTGGCAGCGCTGAAGACGAAGAGCCCGCCGGTAATCACATTCGGCGAGGCTTGTCGACGGGAGAGGAGGATGGAGGCGGCGGATCAGTGGCTGTTCATGACTCGTCGGTGATGGAGAAGGGTGGCGGCAGGAGAGTTTTTTAGAGAGAAAAGAAAAGGTAGAGAGAGATAGAGGGGGGCGGCTGTTGGTGAGAATAGAGGGATTAGGGCTTAGGTTTTGTTTATAAGGAAAGAGGAGAGTGATGGGATCTCAGCCGTTGGATCAGTATTGATCTAACGGCTGAGGTTAAAATTGTTTAAAAAGGGATTAAATATCAATTTGGTTATAATTGACATTAATTGTGTATAAGATGGCTAGAAAATCAACAAATTGAGAAATTAGGCCTGCTATTTTATTGAAATAATAAGACGTTGATATCAAAATAAACTAAGCATGTAAAATTAATGTTACGTAAAATTATTAAATAAAATTATCGGTAATAAATTTGAAATAAATTAATAATAATAATAATAATAAACTAGATAACGTATTTTGAAAAATGTTAATGTGCATATTTACGAAAAATAATTAAATAAAAATAAAATTATGTAAAATGTCGTATTTGAATTAATAACTCACTTCTCTAGTGACCACACTTAGCTATATTCAAAACACAAGTTCACCTTTTAAGTAACTACACTTAAACATTTTCGACTCATTAATTCACTTCTCAAATGACCACACTTGACTAAATTCAAAATACAAGTCCACATTTCAGGTACCTACAATTAAAAATTTTCAAGTCACTTATTCACTTCTCTAGTGATCACACTTAACTATATTCAGAACACAAGTTCACCTTTCAAGTAACTACACTTAAACGTTTTCGACTCACAAATTCACTTCTCATGTGATCATATTTTAGTAAATTCTATACATTCATGAAACTTTATATGTCAAAAGTCAAAATTTTAATTACCTATTAACTTTTTACGTTTAAAAACTAATGTTACTTCCTATGTGTCTAATTTTGACTATGTATTACGTACATCACTACACAAGAGATATACATACATATATATATAAATGTAAGCTTCGAATATATACATTACATACACGATTTTAATATTCCATAATAATTAAAACGTATTTCATATATGCTCAGATGAATTATCGGTTTACACACACAGAGAGATATACATGCTATCGACTATCAAGTTTTAAATACGTACTATATACATCACATACGTATACAAGTATATTACCCTGATACAAAATCGACAAGGAAGACACTAACACACACCAAAACAATCCATGATTTGAAGAACCGAGGACCCCCTTTGGTGACCCCTCTCGAATTCTCTACACAATAACAATACAAGCACGATAACAACAAGATTCTAAGGTGTTCAACACCTATAATAAGCGAGCCACAAACTAAGATTACAACACAATAATAAGAACAAAAATGACACAACAAGGTCTCGGTTTTGGACACCCAAAACCGAGAATGAACACAACAACAATAATAAGATAGAATGATAGATAACTTGACACACAATGAACAAACACTATGAACCAAAGTATATATTGAACACTAAGACCCAAGAATTCATACAAATAACATCAAGTTATTACGGTGACCTCAAGGGAACGGAATCCCCAAGCAACCAACATTTCAAAACAAGCAACCAACACAAGTGATTCCATACTTGTCAAAAGTGATATTCACACTTGTATGAAAACTCTCAAAGAGCTCTCAAAATATCATCTAAGTTATGAAAAAATGACCTAACATGTTCTATTTATAGCCTAGGTTTCAACTTAATACAAAATAACTAGAATGCCCTTAATGAGCCAAGACAAAAATGAGGCCTTAGAGTGTACATATTGGATGGCTTTGGAGTGTTGGGACTTGTTCTCTACACTTCAAAGCTTGTTCCATTGGTTGGGCATCCACCCGAGCTCGATTCTTTACGTATTGGTCCACAATCATGATCGTACTTGTGTCATCCTCCCCAGTTTCTTAAAAAATGATTCAAACTCGAATCCGAACCTTGTAAAACAATAGAAAGGACAAGAAAACACAAGTTCCTCAAGGTATGAGGGTTAGGATTAGTGTAATCAATCATAGTATCTTGCCAAGGTGACTCAAACCTCACATACACCCAAACATCCCTCTTAGCCGAATAACCTCCTAAGAAAGAGTCAACTAATCTATCCACACAAGTGTGATAAGAAATAAGGAACAAAAGTTGCTCATCAAGTGGAAAACATAGACTCTTCTTAGAACAACAAATAGGCTTGAAAGCCGAGATAGGAAGACCATAAATTCCATGCGCATTCAAGTCATTCTAAAAGTCATCCTCATCACCATACTTCAAATGATCACCGGGATCAAATGGGTGGAGTCTCAATGGACATGGGTTTAGGATGCATTATCTTTTCCCAATACTACCACTAATACAATCATATATCCCATCTTTCTAGCATGGTCTACAACAAAAACAACTAGAGGGTCATCCATAGTCAATCGGACAACATGTTCAACATCATCATTTTCACACATAAGTTGGTCTTTATGACTTCCATAAGACAATGTACTATCACTTTCCACAATGGCCTCAACACTATATGGATCAACTAGTGTATCCACAATCTCAAGTTGTACATTATCTTCACCAAATGGAGGCACATTCGGCTCACCTAATGATAAACTACCATTCACACTTAGTTGGCTACTAGCCTCATTCACTAGAGTGCAAGAGTTAGTTTGATTACCTTGTAGCTCATGTGTAGCATGTCCACTCATAAGAACTTGATTAGAAAGGCTTGGATTCTCTATCAAGTTATCCAACTCCTTGCAAAGAGAGCTTTCCATATCCCTTCCATTCTTCTTTCCACTCGGTCCATTATTTTTTCCATTCTCTTCATTCGGCTACTAAGGTCATGTTTCATACCTATTATGGCAGCCATCAAATCGTTCATGGTCACCTTTTCCAATTCCATAGCTCCTAACAAAAGAAATTCTAAAATAAAAACACAAAAAACAACAAACTAGTTAACGTTATAAAAGAAAACATCCTCACAAACTCTCAAGCTCTCACACTTTGAAATATCTCTCAATTGGCCTCACAAGTGTTGGTAACTCGTTCATACTCCAAGGATATTACTTGGTACCAATTGGGGCTCGAGGTCGGAATAGATTCTCTTTTGAAACAACTCAAAGAAAATACGTACGAACTTGAACCAAGAAACTACAACGAATTTCAAAAGATAAAAGCACACAAAGAAACGTAGACACAAATAAACGGACCCAAAAACTAATTTACAACCTAGTAGACAATTACTAGTTTGTTAATTAGCAATAGAATCAACAAATTGCAACTAAAAAACAAAGATTAGAAACTAAGAAATCAAAAAATTGAGCCTAAATTTTTCGTGTGAACAGTAAAACGTGACGTGGCATCCACGTATTGTTGTGGTCTTAACAAATTTTATTTTCCAAAATTGGAAGTCTTGAGCAATTTGTGATTTGGAATTGGTGGAAATTTATTTAGGAGGGAAACAAGTCTTGAAATCCTATTGTCAAATTCAAAACTGGAAAACTTGACTTTTTTGTACCATCCCCCTTAAATCAAGGAAAGTTGATGGGTGATGGAAAGTCTTTCAAGACTAACAAGCTTTCACCTTTTTCTCTTCAACTTTATAGATCTAGTATTCACTTTATTTTAACAAGTCTTGAAAGGGATGAAGAACATCAAGAACAACTTCAACAATCACCAAGAACACAATAATCCCAACAACCAATTCCAACAACAACAAGGCCAACAAATCACGGCCAAGTCCACCAAGATGACAACACAATCAGCTAAGGCTTTAAGTTCACAATAACACTTCAACAAATGCAAGCTCAAATTTAGAGCTTGACTCAAGAGTGTTAGTGTGAAGAAAACTAACACTTGAAACACCAAGACAAAAAAAATGACTCCTAGATCTAATGTTCAAGTCTCGTGCAAACACAACAAGAACACAACAAACTTTCAGCCAAGATCCAAACTCAAGAACACTACTTTTTTTTTTTGTATTTTCAAGCAAGCTAGCCCAAGATTGATCTTGTAGGAACAAAATCAAGCCATGCTCTGATACCAAATGATACAAAATCGATAAGGAAGACATTAACACACACCAAAATAGCCCATGATTTGAAGAACCGAGGACCCCCTTTGGTGACCCCTCTCGGATTCACTACACAATAACAATACACGCACTATAACAAAAAGATTCTAAGGTGTTCAACACCTATAATAAGCGAGCCACAAACTAAGATTACAACACAATAACAAGAACAAAAATGACACAACAAGGTCTCGGGTTTGGACACCCAAAATCGAGAATGAACACAACAACAATAATAAGATAGAATGATAGATAACTCGACACACAATGCACAAACACTATGAACCAAAGTGTATATTAAACACTAAGACCCAAGAATTCATACAAATAACATCAAGTTCTTACGGTGAACTCAAGGGAACGGAATCCCCAAGCAACCAACGTTTCAAAACAAGCAACCAACACAAGTGATTCCACACTTGTCACAGGTGATATCCACACTTGTATGAACACTCTCAATGAGCTCTCAAAATATCATCTAAGTTATGACAAAATAACCTAACATGTTCTATTTGTAGCCTAGGTTTCAACTTAATACAAAATGACTAGAATGTCCTTAATGAGCCAAGACAAAAGGGAGGCCTTGGAGTGTGCATATTGGATGGTTTTGGAGTGTTGGGACTTGTTCTCTACACTTCAAAGCTTGTTCCATTGGTTGGGCAGCCACCCGAGCTCCAGTCTTTACGTATTGATCCACAATCATGATTGTACTTGTATCATACCCCGTAATGTAAAGCGACGTATTTCATATACATACTTTGACGGGTTATCGATTAATTTGATTATTAGCTTACATTAATATAACTCCAAAGTACAGTATATTATTATTTCGATCGTTTTAAATCAAGGTATTCAATATGTTTGGACAGATTCTGCTAGTTTTTGACGACATAGTTCATCGATCACTACATCATATATATACACACATACATACACACACACACATACATAATATATCAACTCTTGAATACGTATTATATACATTACATACACGATTTTACTATCCCATAATAATTACAATGTATTTCACATATACTCAGATGAATTATCGGTTAGTTTATCTTAATATAACTTCAACGTACATTATATTATTACTTCTATTATTTCAAATCAAAGTATTCAATATGTTTGGATAGATTCTACTAATTTTTTACTACATCGTTAATCGATCGATCACTACATTATATTTATTTTATATATTAAAATATAAGTAAAAGATAAAGATTATAATTAACGTAATTTATTTATTTAATTTGATATATTTCTTAGTATAATTTTTTTTTACAAAATCTAAGCTTGATTGATATTTATTATTATTATATTGGTTATCGAATACGTGTGATCAGTGTAATTCTAAAAAATTATATATTAAAAAAAATTATTTTAATTAAAAATTGGCCAGAAGTGGTCGATTTTTAAAATTATTTTCTATTTATTTTAATAAAAAACCGACCATAACTGAGATTAAAATTACATTAAAACGGGTCAAAAATGAAATTAATATCCATTTGATTAAAATCGACATTAATTGTGTACAAGATGGTTAGAAAATAAACACATTGAGAAATTGAATTGGATTGAATTAAGACCTGCTATTTTAATAAAAATTATTTATTTAATAGTGAATTAAAATATCAAATATCGACGGATGGTGTCATTTTCATAAAGTTATTTAGTACAAAAGCGACGTTGTCCGTCGCTTTTTGTAAAAAATAAAGAAAAATTAAAAATATTTACAAATTGCGACGGACATCGTCACTTTTCTATAATTAATATTTTAAAAATTAAAAATTACAGAG
The DNA here is from genome assembly GCF_002878395.1 of Capsicum annuum. NCBI lineage: Eukaryota > Viridiplantae > Streptophyta > Magnoliopsida > Solanales > Solanaceae > Capsicum > Capsicum annuum. Next base: position 252,462,008 of record NC_061113.1, read on the forward strand.
ACGTTGTTCGTCGCTTTTAATAAAAATAAAAAAATAAAAAATAAATATAAAAAGCGACGGACAACGTCGTTTTTAAAAAAAATAATTTTTATTTAGTTTTAAAAAAAGCGACTTGTCCATCACTTTTTTATAAAAATAAATAAATATTAAAAATAATTACAAATTGTGAAGGATAGCGTCGCTTTTCTAGAATTAATAATTTAAAAAATAAAAATTACAGCGACGTTGCTCGTCTCTTTTAATATAAATAAATAAAAATAAAAATGAAATTTAAAAAGCGATGGACAACGTCGCTTTTCAAAAAATTAATTTTTATAAAAAAAACGACATTGTCCGTCGCTTTTTGTAAAAATAAAAAAAATTGAAATAATTATAAATTACGACATACAACGTCGCTTTTTTAGAACTAATATTTTTAAAAATAAAAATTATAGCGACTTGACCGTCGCTTTTAATAAAAATAAACATAAATAAAAATTTAATTTAAAAAGCGATGAATAACGTCACTTTTCAAAAAAATAATTTTTATTTAATTTTAATAAAAGTGACGGAGAGCGTCGCTTTTCTTGAATTAATATTTTAAAAAATAAAAATTATAGCGACGGTGTCCGTCGCTTTTAATAAAAATAAACAAAAACAAAAATCAAATTTAAAAATCAACGAACTACGTCGCTTTTTAATAAATAATTATTATTATTTTTTAATAAATTACGCTGATGTCCGTCGCTTTTATTAAAAAAAAATTATAAATTATTTTTTAATTACTTGGCACAAAAATTCGCGAAAAAAAGCGACGGATATTACGTTGGCCGTCGCTTTTAATAAAAAATAAATAAAAAATAAAATTAAACTAAAAAAACGACGGCCAACGTCGCTTTTTAAAGCGACACAGTCCGTCGCTTTTTTTTGCGTCGCTTTTTGGCCTTTTTATAGTACTGACCAGAACTAAATTATTCCTTATTAATGTATGTGTGGTGATCACTTCTATAGTGTAGGAAAACCTTTGAATATGAATTGAGGTCGCAAGAATCCCCTAACTCTTAAGACGAGTGAAAAACAATTCTATCGATTTAGTTTTAGTGGACACTTCAACTTGGGTCAACTTTCTTCGATCATGACTTCTGTTATATAACGAACTGGATGGTCTTCTATATATCAAATGAAAGGTCTTTGAGTCTTCTTTCCAACGCAACTGATTTCGTCCAAATCCATTATCGGAGTAAAAGGTTTTACCCAATTTACTTCAGCATATCAGTCTATCAACTGAGGACTGTTGCGCCTTTTTTTGTTTCCTTAGGGGCATTTTAGTCATTTTTCCTCACCCTAATCTGTCTATAACATGTTATTTCCGCCCCTAGAAGCAGAAATTGCTCCTTTACTCATTTTTTCTCTCAAGAACAAGATCAATCTAAGTTCTCTCAAGATCAAGAATTCCAAGATACAGATCAAGATCTGGGTTCCATCTTTCAAACTAAATAATCTAATGTACGTGGGGTTCATCCTAAAAACTACATGGGTTGTTGAAACGCTTGAACATGATTTAAAGTTTATCAAGTGTGAATTTAAAAAAAAAAAAAAAAAGGATTTTGGAATCTATGTTTTAAATTATGCATTCTGAATGTTTCAATGCTATTATTGATTTGGCTTTTAGGCATTTCCCCTTAAATTGATTTATACGTATATGTATATGTATGAAAATTGAGATTTAAGATTTGTTTAAGAGCACAAATTATAAAATCCCTCTCTTGTGATGAATTTAAGTTTATGATCTTATTGTGAATGGTATCAGAGTCGCTCCTGTGGCAGCCCGTCGATGTGGGCCAGAGTTCAAACTGAGTGTAGGCGAATTCCGATAAGGCGGGGTAAACCTCAGTCCTAAGTGTAGTCAAATCTCATTCGGTGGGGCAAACCTCAGCGAGGACGCTGAGTCCATAAGGGGGTGTATGTAACACTCCAACTTACGAAGGAGTCCCACATCGGCAAAACACAAGAGGTATGTTGGGTATATAAGTAAGAAAACCTTATTCCCTAGTGACGCGTTTTAAAGACGTGCGGGCCTGAGCCCAGAGCAGACAATATCACTAGTGGGTTGGGCGGAGACAGGAGTGTCTCGCGCCTTCGTGGTTCGGGATGCCCATCACGGCCAGGGCCTCGGGTCGGGTCGTGACATATATATATATATAATGGAGATTTAGTCCATGAAACTATCCTTTTTATGCAATGCAATTAGTCTAGGCCGGCTGGTTAAATGGAGAACTTGCCCATTAAAATTGAATTCAGGCCAGGGCTTTGGGTAGATACCGTTCGTTGAATGGGCTTTGGACAGGGCAAGGATATCATGGTTTGATATAGTACTCGTAGATATTCTCCGAGATTATTTTATCCCAGCTTCTATATGAGATCGTAATTTTACTACTTTTTTAGTATAAAGGGTGAGATACAATAATCTCGGAACTAATTAACACTCACAATCAAACATGAGAAAGTTAATTTTAAATTCTATCGCAGGATTATTATTCTTATCTCATATACACGGAACGACTACAAATCAATTAATCCATTGTTATTTTTTATGTTAAATTTTGATTAATTGCTCCTAACATGGATTTTCCAAACAAAAATATTGTTTTTATGATATGGAAGTAAGAGACGTCTAAGGGGGAAAAGTTAGCAATACGAAATGTTTTCAACATTCAACTGTTCCTCGGTGTAAAAATGAACTAGTACTCTACTAGTCTAGGCAGACAAAGCGGGGAGATTTGGTTTCGTAGTCCTTCACAAACTTATTTTTAGTTTTGCTCTTTTTGCAATGGACCTTCATTTTTATACATAAGAGATCTCAAAAGGTCATTTTCTTCTATTCAAATTTGAGAGATCATTTCTATGAGAAAGTCCTCATTCTTTGCGTTAATCTGCTCATTATAATGTAGATGACCTTACAAAGAGAAAGTCCTACTAACTATTTAACTAGTTGGTAAAGCTAACTATGCCAATTTCCATCACAGAACAGAAACGTATAGTTAATATTGCACATCAGTCTCTGCAGCTAGTTTGCAAATTTTATCTAAGATTCAAGTGTTAAAGAACCAGCCGGACAGAACCAAATGGCACTCTGTCTTTTGAAAGATATGGATGACCGGATGTGTATCAGCAACTCCCTTTCAAATGCATGTTTTGGGAGTGATTATAAGTTGCATTGTTGTTAACTAGGTATTCACGCTCCGCATTCTGAGAGTTGATTGATGGAAGTAGATTGTTAAATTGGTCTTTAGCAAGTCAGAAAGAAACTACTCACTTGACATAACTAGGATTATCATGTATATATTGGCCTATGTTTGACTCTACGGAAGAGCAACAGCAACAGCACTGATTCTCTGAACTCATGCAATCTCACTAGAGACTGAAATTGCAAAACACCTAGATCAGTTGACACGCCACTTGAATTAAAGGCAAGTCGTTTACTCTCATTCTAATGTGATGCAAAGATTATTATGTTCACTAGTATAATATTGATGGCAATGCAAAGGGACGTCCTGTCGAGTTTCTGAACCTTTCAACTGGTTGGTAAAGGACAATGCCATCAGAGAAGAGTGCAGTTATATTGAACAGCATATTCCCCAACAAGTTTGCGAAGTATATCAAGATTCAAATGTGACACAGTGTCTTTGGAAAGCTATACATGGGTGTTAACAATTCCCTTTTATCTGTACTTAAAGAGTTTTATATCCCTTCTAGGACATCTGATGAAATTGAAACGACACAGAAGAAGATTAGCACGTGGGTCCTGCACAAGGATGACCACACACAAATCGAAAAATTGTAAGAGTTTTGTATTGCAATAGGCGTTAACCTTAGATATTCGCATTCCATACTTCTCTAATTTTCCTGCTGGAGGATGATTGTTATATTTGGTCTTTAGAAAGTCAGGAAAAGAACAGCTAAATAAACCTCAGATTGCCATGTTTATTGATTGACCTATGTTCTGCAGTCATGCAATTTGAATGTCATTACAATTTGAAATTGTAACGGTATCCTGTTTAGTTTATTGAACCTTAGATCCAAAGATATATTGACGGTAGTTTTCACCCTACCAGTTAAATAATGCGCAATAAGATAAAAGAAGCTCAATCCTTGAATTGCAAGAACTACATTGCTGAGATGAAAACTGCAGATCAGGACAATGCATATCTTAGATTGCAAGGGATCAACAAAAATTCAAGACTGAATGAAATAAACATTCATACTATACGAGAAATTTTCTAACACAAAGAAAGTATTTTGCAGCTTACATTTCAATTTAACTTCTCTGCAAAGTGGAAACAAGGTTTGAGGCTCCAAAAGCAGCGGAGCCACCAACAACAGAAAGCAAAGCAACCACAACTTGCAAAGCAATTTGCCAAGGGTAATCTTCAGGGACCAGATACACACAAGCAGGGCCAACAACCAGTAATGCCAAGCTCAAACTGAAGAGTGCAGATGGTGTTGAAGGGTCAGTAGCTGCTGAAAGAATCCCCGATTCTTCGGCTTTGGAAAGAAGACCAAGTCTCTCAATTGTCGATAAAGAGAGTCCAGATTTCTCAGCAGCTGATAGTAAACCAGCTTTCTCTGCTTTAGTTAAAAGCCGCAATTGCTCTACTCTTGTCAATAACTTCACTGGTGGTGCAGATGATGAATTGCTCGGCCGAGGGCCTTTTTCCCCTAGGGGAAATACAGTTGTTGGCTGCACCAAATTAATGTTAAGCACATTTGAATTTCATTGTATATACCATTAGTAGTTTCTCCCTAGGCTTCAAGTCTGTGCATTCCTCTATATGTAATGTAGGCTACACTGAATATATAAAAATGGTTACAATTGAGTTTCTCTTATTTGTATCGGCAACTATCACTATCAGAAATAGGATTGGCTACCGAATCCGAGCAACTTGAGTAACATTCTTTTTCACTCAAGAGTTCCTATGTGTTTTCAGGCCCCTTTGAAACCCAAGAAATTGGACAAATTCCTTTTCTTCGGAACACATACAATGAACCATCACTGTAACACCATGATAGGCTGCCTACGGGACTTCCCTTCAATACTTCATGTACTAGGCTATTATTTCCTCCATTTACTTTTACGAGATTCAATTTTTCGGAGCTAAATTGTATTAAATGAATTCAATATTTAAAATTTAAAATCTATATGTTCAAAACAACAACTCTTCTCAAATGGTAGAAAAAATACATGTTGAGATATAATGTAGTACTAAGTAGATAAAAAGTCTTAACCTTTTTGGAAGTGACAGTTTTGTTTGTGGATGGAGTTGGTTTTTGAGTAGCCATGGATCGGATCAGAAGTGGTGTGTTTGAAGCAGAGAAACGTGCAATCCCAATGGCCTCCATTATCATCTTCTTCTTGTTCAATTATTTGGCTAAAGCATGTTTCCATAACCATGAGAAGATAGAACGAAATGTATTGATTCAATTGGTCCACGCGTCACCATCTGGTTGGACATACTGCCTGCTTCCCTCCTCCACTCACTTTCCTCAAAATGGGAAATTCTCTTACTAACATTTATTTGCTGCCAAATTTTACTAATGATTTTATTAACTAGTAGTAGTAGTATTTATTTCGTAACATTTTAATGACTTGTAACAATCATTTTATTTTTTATTTTTTATTTTTTAAGAGTTGTTTTTACCTCTGGTCACCGCTCCATACATTGCACGGAGGCAGAATTTTTTGTAAGGGTTCAGAAGTATAGCCAAAAGTGATTCAATGTCAACTATACGTACATAGAAGATAATTTTAATTATGCATAAATAGTTTAATTTTCCGTCAAATGAAGTTCGAATGAACCTTTGAGCTAAAGGTGGCTCCGCCCCTGGCTCTATAGAACTTGTGTTTAAGTCTTGGTGTCACTTCTGAGCACATAAGACTTCAAACACGAGTCTTCATTTCATCCACCATGCACAAATATGATATGTAACGTTTTTGTCAATTAACATGTTTCATAATAGACCCAATATATCTTAAATCCTCCCACTTTTTGAATGGTGTGTGTATCGAGTATCAGTTCTATACTAACTTCATGCTCAAATTATTTTAAACAGTTCTATACTAACTTCATGCTCAAATTATTTTAAACAGAGAAAAAAAATATTTAGCCAGATACTCTTAGAATTAAATTAATTTTTTATCAACGAATGTACACTCAACTTTATGTACGTTAGAATCTTGAACATGACAATCTTACACAAAAACGTTACAAAAATCTACTTGAAGTTGGAAGGCATTATCACAAAAGCAGAAGCATTAGTTGAAATTGATTATTATATACCCCTTGCACTATTTTCACGTTACCACAATCACCAAGTTTAAGCATCACATAAATTGAGACATAACGATTAAAAATGATCAGAGCTCTAAAATAGAAAAGAATGGGGAAAAACGTAAAATGCCCTTGTATTTGACCCGATTGTCAAGTCAGCCCATTTATGCATCGAATAATAAAACCCGCAAAAGCCCTAGAGCTCCAAAACCCTAACCCCTTACGAAATCTGAACTCTGTTGTCTCCAGTCGCACTTCCCTTTCTCTCTCGAAAAGCTTCAATGGCGTACTCGGTGATATCAGTTGAGAAGGTCAAAGAATTCTGGCACGCTCAGGTTCATGACGAAGATAAATGGAATCTCAACAAGGTATTCTCCTTTTCCCCCCATTTTTTTTAATCTCTTTTTTCTACCATAAGCATTTAGATTATTTTTGTTAACATTAACGTTAACGACGATTTTTATTATTGCTTTTTGTGTGTCTTCTAAAATTTAATGTAGGTGCAAATTCTCCCAATTTGTGGCCTACCATACTGTCGGTTATATAAACAGGCAAATGCTGTTTTCCATTACGGATAGCAATAATATTACCGATCATTATGGGTGTAATGGTAGATGCCCCGAACCTAGTTACTATCATTTCTTTTTCTGCTTTTGGGTGAAGGTTATTAATTTTTTTTAATAAATGATTGGCTACAAAGGGATTATTTTATAGTGAACGTGTCACAAGCTTACTCCTTTTTTCTTGAAGTTTTTGTAAAAACAAAGAATTAAATTCGATTTTATCTCCTATTTACTATGGCGACAAAGAATCAAATTATCGCTATATTTATTCCAAAATAAACCTTATTCATATACACATGAGTTCTTTTCCGTTGTGGATTCAATGGGCGGTTCGATTTATCGAATTGTTGAATAAAACAAAAAAGCGTTCTTATCGGGTTTATTTGGCAATAACAGTTAGATCGAAGAAATTTGATACAAGATTAGGAAAAATTAGTATGATCTATAGATCCTTGTGGTCCGGTCCTTCCCTGGAGCCAACACAACATAAGTTTTAGTACACTGAGTTGTCCTTTTAGTATGATAACATTGACATAGCTAGAAATTTATGTACGGGGATTTTAAAAAGTAAAAGATTTAGAATATCACAGTTGTAATTTGAACATGATCTAAAATAATTTTGAGCCCTCTTTACCACTATGCTTAAATTTTCTTCCTGTCAGGGAGATTCAATAGCTCACATATAATAAAAAAAGATAATATTTGCTTTATTGTGCGATGTAATTTTTCTACAAAGGGGGTTCGGCTGAACCTCCTTGCTCTACTTAGTTCCGCCATTGTCTAGGTAAGCTATGATGGACAATTTGGTTGATTTGCTGCTTGAACCAAATTTTCAGCAATCTTATATGTTCTTTTAGACGTTTTATTAGAATTAATAAGTTAATTAAATAGAAGCTCAGCTTGATTTCTTGAATTAACTTGTTAATTCTTATCTAAGTTTCTCGGTCTCTTCACTCTCGGTGACGCACCTGTGTTGACACGTCATGGGTGTGGGTGTGGGTGTGAGAGTGGGATCCGTACCGATCTGGTCAACTGATTTTGGGTACTCGGACTAAAATCGATAGGGAAAGTTATTTAATGATTTGAGTAATCAAAACAAAAGCTAAGGTAATATTGAAGAAAATGTAATAACTTGTCCGTAGAAATTTTTGTTATTGCTTTTCCTTTTATTTCCTTTAAGAATTCTCCTCTTGATCAGTATTTTCTCCTTAAGTTTTCCACATAATAGCTTATAATTTAGGTTTTATTATTTCATTTTTACGATATTTGAATTAGTTTTAACCGAATCCCTACACCCGTATCCAAACTTGGATCCATATCCTCGAATCTTGATACTGAGATCATGAAGGATCCGACCTCTAGATCCGCAGCCATATCAGACGCCCACACCCGAGTCCAAGCAACTTAGATTCTTATTACATGTTTCACGAAAGACATAAAATCATCTTCTTTGAATATTTATAAATCTTCTTTTTTTATTCTTTGTTGTTTTATGTAAATACATATTTAGTGTCTTCATTGTTCAAATCATGCTCTCTCTAACACATATTGAAAACAAACTCTTGACTAAACCTTATGCACATTACAAGGGTTTTTCTAACCTAGTATAACTATGTAGTACGTTAGGCGTTATCTTTGTATCCAATTTTAAATTTCTTGAAAGGACCCTCATCAACATATTAATAATGGAGTGCGATGATTCTATTGTATAAGAACAAGAGAGAGATTCAGAGTTACAACAACTATCGGAGTATCAAGTTATTGAGTCATACTATGAAGGTTTGGAAAAGGGTGATAGAGTTGCGGTTGAGGAGGATCATGATTATTTTCGAGAATCAGTTTGGTTTCATGCCTGGTCGCTCGACTACCGAGGTCGTTCACCCCGTGAGGAGATTAGTGGAGCAGTTTAGGAAGAGGAGGAAGACTTGCACCTGGTGCTCATTGATCTCAAGAAGACCTACAACAAAGTCCCCAGGGAGATTCTGTGGAGGTGCTTGGAGGCTAGAGGTGTGCTCTTGGCATATAGTAGGTCGATCCAGGACATGTATGACAGAGTGAAGACTCATGTGAGAATGGTAGGAGGAGATTCAGAGCACTTTCTTATTTTGGCACGGTTGCACCAGGGTTCGTCTCTTAGCCCGTTTTAATTTGCCTTGGTGATGGATGTTTTGACTTGGCGTATTCAAAGGAGGTGCCTTGGTGTATTTATGTGCTATTGATGTTGTATTAATTGACGAGAGCCGAGGAGTTATTGATAAATTGGAGGCTGGGAGACAGACCCTAGAGTTTAAAGGGTTTAGGTTTAACAGGCTCAAGACGAGTACTTGGAATATATGTTCAGTGATTCGATGCATGAGGCTAACATAGTAGTGAAGCTGGATTCTCAAGCCATTCGGAAGAAGGATAATTTCAAGTAACTTGGGTCTATGATTCAGGAAAATGGAGAGATTGACGAGGATGTCAAATATCGTATTGGTGCAGGGTGGTTGAAATGGAGGTTCGCTTTGGGAGTCTTGTATGATAAAATGGTGTCTCCTTAGCTTAAAGGTAAATTCTACAAAGCGGCAGTCCGATCGACTATGTTATATTGACCAGTTTAAAACTCCCACATTCAAAAATTGAAAATGGTGTATATGAGGATGTTGAGATGGATGTGTGGTTTTACTTGGAGAGATATGGTTAGAAATGAGGTTATTCGAGAGAAGGTTGGAGTGGGCCTCGGTGGAAGACAAGATGCGGAAAGTGAGGTTGTGATGGTTCGGGCATGTAATGAAGAGGTACACGGATGTTTCAGTACGGAGGTGTGAGAGGCTGACTATGGATGGTTTTGGGCGGGGTAGAGGTGAGCCAAAGAAATGTTGGAGGGAAGTGATTAGGCATGACATGGAGCGGTTACAGCTTACGGAGGACATGACCCTTGATAGGAAGGTGTTGAGGACGCAAATTAGGGTAAAGGGTTAGTGGGTTGGAGTGCGTCCGTAATAGTAGAGAGGAATACTTTGTATCTGTGCCTGTAGTTTCTTGTTTGTAGTGTTCTGATGATACTTGTAATTTCGAATGGATAGTTTATAGTATTACTCTATCGGTGTTTTGTTTCTTTTATTATCTAGCGATGTGTTATCCCATTTTGTTGTTTATGTTTACATATTTTGTTTGTTATACTGTTATCTGTCCTAAGATGGGGGTCTATCGAAAACAACCTCTCTCTCTACTTTATATGAGGTAGTGGTACGGACAACGTACACGTTACCCTCCCCAAACTCCACTTTGTGGGAATACACTGGTATGTTGTTGTTTTTGTTGTTGTTGTTTTTAGACCTGTTGTCGTTCACTAAAAAAGAAAATGGCACAGAGGAAAATATTCATCTTCTTTAGCATATGTAGAAATCATTTTTCGTTTCTGTAAAAAATTTCGGCCCCTGCGTTTCTTCAATCACACGTAGCAATTGGTTAGTTTATTTCTCTTATACAACTACCCACTTGTGGGACTAAATTGGGTACGTTGTTAATTTCTCCTCTTCAACTAGTGAAACAAAACATACTAATGGAGTATAAGAGTAGTTAATTGTAAACAAATGAGAAGTTGATAAGTCCGAAGAGAAGTAACAATCAAATCTTTTGTGAGAATAAGATTATTCTATTGCATAGGTCAGAAACAAAGACTTGTGGCTATGATTTTGCATGAGAAGCAACAAATTCACATCAAATATGGGTTGTAGAAGTTTTAACGGTTGAATTGAAAATCAACAATTAGCGACAGGTTGAGCTTTGGTAAGGATTAAAATCCTAGAGTGAATAAAGTGAAAGGAGTGAGGAGAATGGAGTATATTTCCCTCACACTAATACTTCTTAATAAGATGTTAGGACATTCAAAGAAATTAGGATGTGGGTGCAATGCTAACTTATTGAGACCACTCGGTAAGTTAGCATTCTACCCATTTTTTGCCTAAAATTAAAAGTTCTTTGAGTGGAAAAGACAAGTGCGCCTGTTTTGCTAATGCATTGGCAGGGTTATTTAAGGAAACTAGAGAAGCTAGGACAATGCTAAACTACTAGGTAGTGTCTTAACCATTCCGCCACATGTCTGTTGCACGGATACCTCAAGCCCACGTGTCACACTCGTTTCTACCTGACATGATTTGGGTGTGAGTGATCAGATTTGGTTGCTCGACTAAATCTCTACCATAGTTCTGGTCATTTTCTGGGTTCTATAGTATGTCATTTGGGTGACAGGAATTATAGGATGGCTGCATTTTGCTTTATATAGTTTTACCTTAATATTTGTTGCATTTTGCTTTTGCAGAAACTGCTTCGAGCTACTGCTCTTTTTGCTGGTTCCATCATTTTGATGCGCCAGTATGGTGATCTCATGGCTATCTGAAGGACGACTGATATTCATTCTCAGCTTGAGTTACAGTTGGATAAAGACCTAATCTCTGCCTTCCCCTCTCCCCTCCCCCTTTCTGAATGAAGAAGGAAATTTTATGAACTAGAATTGTTTTATTATTGTTGATATAGCTTCATCTTCAATTGTCTAGGACAGCTTTATTAAGTTGTGTTTGATGCCTCCTAGTAGTTGAAATTTCTTAATACTCTATATGTTTGTGACATGGAAGGGAAAGAGCAGAAGGAAAAATACAAAGGACCAATAAATTGAACCTATTGTTTGTGTTTTCCTGATAATTTCTCACTTGCTGGAGTGTGAGCTAGCTTGGTCATGTACCAAAATCTTATGCCTGTGGAGTGCCATTTCACGCCCGTGTCCCAGGTTGCAACAATAATGCCTGTTGTTACTTGTTAACAGACCTGGAAGCCCTTCGACCTTCATTAACACTTCCTTACGTTGGCAGTGAGACCTGCATCAAATTGTTAATTTTTTCTCTCGTCTTTCTCGCCCTATGTCTTGCAAAAGATGCTACAGGCTCTTTAGGACTATGAAGGGGAGCTTTGTAAGAATTCGGAGCCAAGTCGTGGGAATTCACATGACTTGAATCAAAAAGTTTTGATTCAAGTTGTGGGAATTCACATGTCTTGCTGGGAACTTTTTTTATTAAGTCGAGAGAAATCCGTTATCGGATGCATACATTTATTGGTTTGGTGTAAACACGAATAAAGTTGTGGAATTAGTGGAGCATTCAGAAGTCAAATGTCAAATTACTTAGCCGTATTCCAATTTGCTGTATCTGCCTTCCTTATCGACAATATCTGTAACAAATCATAACTCATATCCATTCCCTAATCATTGACTTATTTAAATAAGCTGCGGAGTTGACTTCAAAGCAATGCTTCTATAAATCATAAGTAACATGAAGAATCTTCATAATTCCGCATCACATCTTAGTCTTGTATCATGGCCTTCACTAGCTACCATTTGATCCTCCTTTGGTCACTTCTCTCCATTTCTTCTTATTGCATAGGCCAAACTTCTCCCCAGCCCAAAGCACTCATCCTTCCTGTGACCAAAGACTCATCTACTCTCCAATACATAACCCAAATTGGTCAAAGAACTCCTCTTGTACCCATCGAGTTGACAATTCATCTTGGTGGACAAACTCTATGGGTAGACTGTGAAAATGGTTACGTGAGTTCCACTTATCGACCGGCTCTTTGTGGCTCAACTCAATGTACCATCGCCAAAGTTAACACTTGTGGAAACTGCACCACCGCTCCTAAAATTGGCTGCAATAATAATGCATGTTATAACACCCCAGAGAATCCATTCATCAAGACTTTATATGATGGTGGTGAAATCAATGAAGATGTTTTATCGATACAATCCACTGATGGATCAAATCCTGGTAACTTTGTTAAGATACCAAGTTTCATTTTCACTTGTGTTCCTACATTCTTGACTGAAGGTTTGGCTAGTGGGGTGAAAGGTACTGCTGGATTGGGAAGGCATCAGATCGCGCTTCCTTCCCAATTAGCTCAAATCTTCAGCTTTCCCAGAAAATTTGCTGTTTGTTTGAGTTCATCCACACAATCTTCTGGTGTCATCTATTTTGGTGATGGCATGACACTTCCAAATATTGATGGTTCTAAAGATCTCATCTTTACGCCGTTGATCACCAACCCTTTTGGTACCGGATCAGTTCCTTTCCTGAATGAGTCTTCCTCAGAGTACTTCATTGGAGTGAAGGCTATTAGAGTCAATGGCAAACCAGTGACGATTAACAAAAAGCTGCTCGGGATTGACAAGAGAGGAAATGGTGGAACCAAAATCAGCACAGGGAGTCCATATTCAATCTTGGAATCTTCCATTTATGATGTTGTGACTAAAGCTTTCATCGATGAGTTATCTAATGCGACCAGAGTGGCTGCTGTGGCACCTTTCGAGACTTGTTTCAGCTCAAAAAGTGTTGGTAGCACGAGAGTTGGACCAGCTGTTCCAGCCATCGATCTTGTGCTGCAGACAACACGAGTTTATTGGAGGATTTTTGGTGCAAATTCAATGGTGAAAGTTGGCCAAGATGTGATGTGCTTAGGATTTGTGAATGGAGGGGTTAAACCTACTACTTCAATAGTTATAGGAGGATATCAACTTGAGGACAATCTTCTACAGTTTGATCTTACCAGATCAACACTTGGTCTTAGCTCATCCCTTTTGTTCCGCCAAACCACATGTGCCAATTTCAACTTCACAACTAACGCTTAAAAAGCCGTCTTGTAGACGAACCGTTTCTCCCTTGTAGAATTATTTAATAAAAGGGAATAGAAACTATTTTATTTGTTGGTTTAAAAACCGTTAAAGGGAAATAACGCAAGAATTCAATAGTCAAAAAGTTGACCGCTGAAACAAAGATGGAGTTTGAAGAAGAGAATATGCAGAGAGACAGAGAGAGATTATTTTCTTTTTAAAAGAAAGTCTATAATTGATCATCAACTTAGCAACTTAAATAGTTGTTATTCCAACTAAAAATAGGACAAAGAAACAACCTACCTCTACTAAAATTAGAATAATTAATTAGTTTCCTACCAAAGATAGGACTTCCTAATTTAACTAGGATTGTACTTAAAAAAAAACTGGAGAAAACAGAAAAAAATAGTTGCATTCTTAAAGCAACTTTCAACACTCCTCCTTGCTTTATGAAATGCAAACACCAATTCTTTGCCTTAGAAGCTCGAACTTGTTGACTGGAAGTAGCTTAGTGAACAGGTTTGCTAGCTGATTTTCAGACTTGCAGTAGATTAGAGTTACTTCTCCCAGGCCTTCATCTTGGCAGTCAAGTTCTCAACAAGGGATGGTATTTTGCTGACCAAAATCCGTGCTTTTTTAGTACGTTTCAAATTGATGTGGACATCTTTCCCAGTGTTGTAACGATTTTCATCCTTTCCATACTTATCAAGCCAGCTTTTCTCTTGGGATGCATGTTTCCACTTTTCCATTTTATCCGGAACATCTTTCCTGCTAGCAGCTTCCTCTTTGGCTTTCACTACCTGATCATCCATGCTTGAAAGCAGACCAGAGAGATCACTGCCAGACTCCATAAGGTGGATTAAAATCTGGCATGCAGTCTCACTATCTACATCCATATGAACACTCCTATAGATTTCCTCGAGCTCATTTTGTCTCTTAAATATCAATTCTTTCAGCTTATTGGTCTTTAGAGCACTTAAACGCTCAACTTCCACTTCAGTCGGTTCAATAATGTGAAAGGCAAGGGATCTTTGTCTAGCTATCTCATCAATAGAGGAAGAAACTAAGGAAGTGATATGGTTAAACCTCTGTTGTTGCTTATGTTCTTTGACTGTCCATTCAAATGATTCGCCAAGCTTGGATTGATATTAGCTATTATCTTCTTGAAATCAAGTGACATAAATACTGTAAGCTCATGAATTACCTCATATAGCTATTCACTCGTTGCAACCGGAGGTTCGTTTCAGATTGAAGTTCCTGAAGATGTGACTTCACTTCTGCCAATCTCTTAGCTGTCAAGTCTTGTTCATTTACTTGAACATCTGTAGGACTAATAACTCTGTCATTTCCTGCTATTTCTGCACAAATTGTTGCTATCTATGTTTCTATGTTCAAGAATTCCTGAATCCTTTCATGTTTCTTTGTCTGTATGTCTTTTAACATAGGATCAATAATCGCCAATTTCTTCTTGAGGGTACCTTTCATCTTTCCAGACAATGGCAAATAAACTTGTTGGTAGAAACAAGTTTGGAAATTTCTGCCTCTGCTTCGGATCTGTTTTTTTTTTACATCTGGATTTTCAGGGTTGTAGTTATCATCCTCCGAGTCATCCGATGGAAGTCCATAAATATCATCTAGCTTCTCCCCAAGCGCAGCAACAACAGCTTCCTTAGGATATACTTTCTCCCAGTTGTCAGTGACGGAAAGATCGGTTCCTTGACTATCATTAACCAAGTCAATGCAGTCAACTTTGAAATCACAACCAGGATAAAGCCAGCCCTCATCATTAGGTGGAATGTCTTCTTGTAGCAGAGGTGGCTCCACACATAACTGGTGAAATCCACGCTCTTCTTCCAATGGATTTAATGAGAAACTTCTGCCTCTCATTTTGACTTTAAATAGGTCTTGTCCAAATGCTTCTTTGATCAAGCAGGGTTTATCTTCGAAATACAATTTGAAATCTTTTTCTAATAACTGACCAACACTTAACAAGTTCTGGTCCAAATCGGGTACATAAAGAACATCAAAAATTGTTTTAGTGCCCGATTGTGTTTCAATTGTAATGTTCCCATTCCTTTTGCTGGAATATAACCACCATGGCCGATCCTAACTTTTGTAACTTTAGTAGGGAGATCTTTATCGCAAGTCATATGATTTGTGCATCTACTATCGATCAACCACGACTCGCTTGAGACACTGCTTGCTAAACATGATGCAACAAAGAGTTGATCCTCTTCCTGTTCATCAACAACTCGAGCCTTTGCATCTTGTTGCTGAGTTTTATTTTTACAGATGATCGCTTCATGCCCAAGCTAATTGCACTTAGTGCACTTAGCATCAGGCCTCTTCCAACACTTGAAAGGTGCATGCTCGAGCTTGCCGCAATGCTTACAAGGAGGGTAGTTTCTTTTGAAACCACCTGTTTTGTTTTTGTTGCTATGCGCTGCACGTTCTCCATCAGTTGGTTAGTACTGCTTATTATTATTATTCTTAGAACGTCCATCATCGTGATGCTTGGCTGGTAAGGCACCTTCGACAGCTCCTCCTTGTCTCATAACACGCCGTTGCTCTTGCGCTTGAAAAGCACTTAAGAGCTCTGCAAGTGTGATCTTGGACAAGTCCTTAGTATTTTCTAAAGTTGTTATGGTAGCCTCAAATCTTTCAGGTGCCGTTACTAGGATTTTCTCAACGATCCTTGAATCATTGAAAGTAGAACCCAACAATCTAATACGATTTGCTAAATTAAGGAGTCTGTCAGAGTACTCCTTTATGGTTTCACTTTCTTTCATCCTTTGCAACTCAAACTCACGTACCAGATTCAACACTTGCATCCCTCGAATCCTTTCATCTCTTCCATACTCAGTTTTGAGATAATTCTATACCTCTTTCGCTGATTTAAGAGACATGATACGAGTGAAGATATTAGATAAAACTGCAGTAAATAAGCATGCTAGTGCCTATGCTAGTGCCTTTGATTTCCCGGTTTTCCTCTCCTTGTGAGTTTTAATCTGCGCTACCGCGGGATTGTCCGGCAAGGGAGCTATCTCATATTCAGCTTCAACAGCTTCCCAGAGATCCAAAGCTTGCAAATATATCTGCATTCTAACTGTCCAGATTTGATAACTTTCTCCATCGAAAGTTAGTGGTGCCATTGAAGAAAAATTTGTTTCTCCATTCATGGTATCCACTAGATCAGATTAATGCACACACTCACAAGTCCCTTAAGATTAAAGCTCTAATACCAATTGTTGGTTTAAAAAACGTTAAAGGGAAATAACGCAAGAATTCAATAGTCAAAAAGTTGACCGCTGAAACAAAGATGGAGTTTGAAGAAGAGAATATGCAGAGAAACAGAGAGATTATTTTCTTTTTAAAAGAAAGTCTATAGTCTATAATTAATCATCAACTTAACAACTTAAATAGTTGTTATTCCAACTAAAAATAGGACAAAGAAACAACCTACCTCTACTAAAATTAGAATAACTAATTAGTTTCCTACCAAAAATAGGACTTCCTAATTTAACTAGGATTGTACTTTAAAAAAACTCGCTTTTTTCAGATGATTCTAGAGTATCAGATAGCTTCATGATCAATTCATAGAACTAGTTTCTATTAAACTATGCAACTTTTTTCAGATGATTCTTGATTCTAAAGTATCAGATACATAGTGAACCTGACGCCATTAGCAATATACCTAAGCTCCTGCAGAAGTGCTAATGGTTTAGGTAAACAGTTATCTTAGCTAGTTTGACTCTCTACCAGGTGTGAAAAAACTGCAAACAAAAGAATCAAAACAAACTGCTCATAGAGGTGTTGTAATACACAGCAAAAATCTAACAAGGCACAGAACTGCCAAAGGTGCATTCATCTAAGTTCAAAGTGCAGAATTGCCATCAAGCAACAAGGATAAAACATATTTACAGCTGTTTTCCTAAGCAACCCTAGTGAGCAATCTTCAGCCTTTAAATATGACAAAAATAATTAAATGTTCTCAATTTGGCTAGTCTTGTTACATAGAAATATTCATCTTAGACATCTCTTCAAGCAAGTACTTGGATTCTGCAGCATAATCAACTGGAGCAATAGCCCTGACTGTTATCCTTTGCCTTTTCTCACTGTTGTACTCTTGTGGAGCAACACTGACCCGGAAAAGATGAGGAACCCATGTAGCTTCCTTCAATTTCATTTGATATGCAGTTTCTCCCTCCTAAGAATTAGACAAATATTCATATAAGTTAAGCACTAACTTCTAGAGACATAAAACAAGCACCAAAAAGATATGTTCAGTGAACTGTTTAACCTCAGATTTGAGCTTGTCAAGTTCATCAGCAGAGCATCCAAGTATTTTCTCTGCTTGTTCATTGAACGCAGAGAGCCAAGCTTCACCACTTGCATCAGAAACTTTCAATGCCATTATATATCTGGAAAAAGACATAAATGTAAATGCATACTAGGCATTACAGGTTAATGGGAGGTTCTTAAGATGACTATATATCCAATGGTTTACCTCAAACTGCTCTCTGCATCATTCTTCTGGCATCCTTCACACCAATACCCAGACCCAACAGCATCTGTAACTTTCTTGTTACATGTCTTGCAAGCTCGATACCACATTGCTTGTTCAGGCTTAATGAAACTTATATATGCCTTAATGCTGAAAAACACAGGCTGCCAACCAAACAAAAAAACATAATTCAGTGCAATGATGTTACATAAAGCTCCATGTATTAACTAATCTTATTTTCTCAGTACAATAAGCTTCATATTTTAAAGAATATAACATCAAAATTGCTCTTGAAATCATCAAGTCATTTATTGTCAACACAGGTAAAATATATACCTTGTCCTCTCCAAGGGATGGGCTACTGGTTATATGAAGCAAGGAGACCCTATCAGTGTACATAGATCTAGCCCCACTCTTGATTGAGGGGCTCATACCAGAACCTACAGATGCCAATGAAGTTTCTTTACCTTCAGAATCATACCTGAACAGCATAAAAGAAGCCTTTTAATCAACTGACACTATAAGAGAAAATCAAATAACTCAGTAAAGTCATATACCAAGATCTCAGTTTTTTGGCTTCAGGTAAATCTGGATTCACAACAATATTACTCTTGCTTAAAGTTGATAAAGACACTCCTGAAAAACAATCAAGGAAATATGAGATTGTGGCAGTGACAAGACCATGTAAACAGGAACAAGTTCTGGATAAAGAGAAGTAATCACCTTGAAAGTCTCCAACTTTAAGGGATTTGATTGCAACTACTGGGGATTTATCAGCCATGTCTAGCAGTTCTTGTCCTACATCGGTGGCAAGATCATTCCAGAGAGACACAACAACAGTCTTCTTCCTGATACAAAGAAACATAAGTTGAATTCAACATACTTGGAGAAATCCAAAATCTACAAGAGAGGTGTACAGCATTAAAACACACGTCTCATCTGCAATAGTTATGTCACGCTTTGGGACTGTCTCATTGTTACTCTTCCTCCGTATGCTCATCGTCGGAGATACACTTTGAACGACCCCAATAACATCTAAAATTCATTGATTTAAAACATTACTCCATGGTTAGAGGTTATGAAAAGACAGCATAAGAATTTAAGCCTCGGGTTACAAGTTCCTTACCAACAAGCTCCCTGCCATTGACATATGGACCCAATTCATCAATTGGGGTGAAGCTAAATTTTGTCTCTGGAATAAAAGCTGCTTCATTAATAGCCTCCTCAACTTGGGAGTTTTCATTCAAAGTCATCTCATAATCATTTTGTACCGTCTTGAACTGCTTGTTAGCAACTTTAAGAGTTCCCTTTGAAATGTAATAGACCTTTCCCAATTCAAACTTGTCAAAAAACTTCTTTGCAGCTTCATTAAACATTGTAGCTTGTATTTGGGTGCCCTGAAATAAAAGGTCAACCTTTGTTAGCAATACAAAACAATTGAATAATCTTCCAATTTATCAGATAACTGAAATTGTGCTTACATCCTCATCAGTCAATTCAACATTGAACACACAGCCTTCTCCTCTAGCATTCTTGTAAGTTCGCATACTCCCCTTGCTAGTTACTCGAACTTTAATGGTCCAATTTCCTTGGTAAGGATTCAAAGAAACAAGTGGCTGAATTCTTCTGGTCATTGCCATTCGAGCAGATGGTGCCATGCTGAGATTCAACCCACATACAACATAATTAACTTACTGTTACATCCATAACACAATAGACCATTCACTAGCAACACACAAAAATATATAGGAACAGGGAAAAAAAAGAAAAAAAAAACTCACTTTCCGCTTTGTTCATGCACAATTTGAGCAGCAGATTTAGTTTGAAACTCCTGTTTAGGTTTCAAAACAATTCCAGTTTCTTCCTGTTTCGGAGTCAAGACAATGCCAGTCATCTCTTCACTTTTCACTTCAGCCTTGTACTCAGCTTCAAGAGCAGGAGACACCACCTCGCATTTAGTCACAATCAAGTACCTAAAACAAATTAATCAACTCATTAATGTCGAAATATAAACCTTCAAAAACAGACTAAACAAAAAATAATCATCATAAAGACTCACTTCTCATTCTTGGTTGGGATGTCGTTGAGGGTATAATCAATAACCCGAATAAGACCCAAGTTCTGTATGTTCCCAGATATAACTTCTGATGACAAACTGGATTGAAAAATACCCTTAATCTTCTTCTTCCCGTCACTGGCTGAAAACCTGCAAATGGAACATTTATTCATTTTTGGCTATACCAGCTAATGTTTAAATCCAATAAAACATAAGAACCTACATATGAGATTCACACGACAATTCAATACAACAAACAATTTGACAACCAAAAAAACAGCCTTTAATTTTAAGAATAACAAATACCACTTCCCCCAAATAGAGATGTGTGAGGCAACAAAGCCATTCAATTGATTTAAAATAAAAAAGCAACCCTCAACAACTACATTTAAGGGGTCGTTTGGTACACAAGATAGGGCAAGCAAAGTTATCTCAGAACTATTTTATCACGCCTAATGAAATAAAATAGTCCGATAATTAGCTAATACCTCACTTGTGTTCCCAAATATCCAAGAATTATTATAATTATCCCACGTACCAAACAACCCATTCATAATGGAAAATAAACATTAACATTTCTAATTAAACAAATCGAGTAAAATAGCAAGTAGTACTATTTTTGTTATAACCAAAATAGATCTGAATCAAATGCAAGTATCTGAACAAAAACAAACACAAAATGAAACCAATATAAACAAACAGAAGAGAAAAAAAAAAAACTCACATGTATCTGTTGCCAGTGGGTTTGAGATCCAGAACTTGAACGATAATTTCAGGGAGATCTGAAGAAGAATCGGGCGATGGGTTTGCTAAAATAACCGAAACGGCATCTGGGCCAACCATCTTCGTCATTGCTTCTGAAGAATCCTCTCTATTAAGCAAACTGTAAAAGGCGAAAAATGGCAGAGAGAAAATAGCTTAGTTGAGAAATGAAGGAGAAGGAAGGAGAAGGGGAGGTTTTGTAATTGAGAATTTTTGGCGGGGGATTCGTATTTTGGATTTGGGGAAAAATTATTCATTTGGCTTCAATGGCGGGAAATGTTTTACAGTAACTTGTAATTTTTTAGGGAAAAGCGGAGTCCTAAGTTAAATTTGCCGCCACATATTTTGGAGTTTTCTATATTTTATTGGAAAGGGGGCAGGGGATATATTATAGAGAAAGTGAGAGAATTTTTTTCTTTTTAGATTTATATATAAGCGTTTATTTTGAAATAGAAAATTTATTCTAATTGTGTTTGGTTGAAAAAATATCTAAAATAAATATTTTAGATTTTATAATTAAAAAAGACTCTCTACAATTTGGATAATTGTAGTATTTCTCAATTTTTAAATGTTATAGCACGACAAAAAAATAGATGAGTCTTTTATTAAAAATAAATGTTTGATATTAGTTGATCACTTACAAAATCAAGTTAAAATTAATTTTGTTATTAAATAACAAAGAATGAAGAAGAAGAGCAGAGAGAATAGAGAGTAATTGTTATTTCTCTTGATAGATGATTTATTTCAAATCCTGATAAAATATCAACTAAATTTTGATAGACATTCACTATAATTGATATACATAAAAATCATAACACTCTCCCTTGAATGTCTAATAATACACATATAGGCTGCCTCATTAAAATACTTACAAGGAAAATCCAGTGGAACAAAACCTCGTAAGAGAAAAAAAGCACAGCGCGTATTAGCTCCCCTTAATAAGAATATCCTTAAACCTTTGCATTCCGATCCTGTGCACCATCTTCTTGAAAGTTGCAGTTGGAACAGACTTGGTGAATAAATCAGTCACATTGTCACTTGAATGAATCTGTTGTACGTCAATATCACCATTCTTTTAGAGCTCATGTGTATAAAAGAGCTTTGACGAAATGTGTTTCGTTTTATCTTCTTTTATGAATCCTCCCTTAAGTTGTGTTATGCATACTGCATTATCTTCATATAAAATTATGGGTACTTTGTCACATTTCAAATCACATTTTTCTCAAATGAGATGTATTGTGGACTTTAACCACACAAACTCTAAGCTTGCTTCATGAATAGCTATAATCTCAGCATGATTCGATGAAGTGGCTACGATAGACTATTTTGTTGATCTCTAGGATATGACAGTACCCCCCATATGAACACATAGCCTGTTTAAGATCGAGTTTTATGCGGGTCAAATAAGTACCCAGCATCAGCATAACTAACGAGATCGAAACTGCAATTTTTAAAATAAAATAAGCACATATCGATAGTCCCTTTTAGAAACTGTAATATGTGTTTGATCCCATTCTAATGTCTCATATTAGGAACAGAACTATATCTTGCTAACAAATTAACTGAAAAGGATATATCAGGCCTTGTAGTATTTGCAAGATACATTAGTGCACCAATTGCACTAAGATATGGTATTTCAGGACCAAGGAGTTACTCTTTTTTTTTCTTGAGGTCGGAATGGATCTTTATTCATATCAAGTGATCGAACAACCATCGGAGTACTTAATGGATGTGCTCCATACATATAAAATATTTTCAATACCTTTTCTGTGTAAGCAGATTGATGGACAATGATGTCGTTTGTCAAATGCTCAATTTGCAAACCAAGGCATAATTTTTTCTTTCTGAGATCTTTCATCTCAAATTCCTTCTTTAGGTGATCAATTGCCTTTTGAAGCTCTAATGGAGTTCCAATAAGGTTTATGTCATCGACATAGACATGAAGTATAACAAACTCCGACGTTTTATAAAAACACATGGACAAATTTCATCATTCATATAACCTTCCTTAGATAAATATTCACTAAGACGATTATACCACATGCTTCCAGATTACTTCAAACCATACAATGATCTTTGCAATCTAATTGAATACATTTTTTGAGGCTTTGAACTATATGCTTTCGGCATTTTAAATTCTTCAAAAAATTTCATGTATATCTCATTATCAAGTGATCCATATAGATAAGTTGTTACCACATCCATCAAATGCATTTCAAGTCTCTCATGGATAGTAAAACTAATAAGATAACGCAATGTTATTGCATCCATAACTGGTGAATATGTCTCATCATAATTAACACCAGGCCATTGTGAAAAATCTTGTGCAACAGGGCGTACCTTATACCTTTGTATTTTATTTTTCTCATTTCTTTTTTCGCACAAAGACCCATTTATAGCCAACAGGCTTAACACCATTAAGTGTTTGAGCTTTAGGTCCAAAAGCTTCACGTTTGGCAAGTGAATTCAATTCAAATTAAATTGTTTCTTGCGATTTTGGTCAGTCATTTCTTTGTCAACATTTTGTGACAGATCGACGTTCAAGATCATCACTATCTTGCATGATTTTCTTTGCAACATTATATGCAACGACATAATCCACTACTATTTCAGACCGATTCAAATTAGTTTCAACATCACTTGAATTTATGGATAGTTCCTCATTTTCTTGAGTCTCGGGCTCATTGATCCCATCAGGAATGAGCTTTCATATGAGGATCTTTCGTAGTATCATCTTGACCATTAGTTTTTCTTTTTCTAGGATTTTGATCCTTAGAACCTAATGGTCTACCACGCTTTAAGTGTGCTTTAGATTCACTAGCTATGACCTTGGTGGATGGTCCTTTGGGGACATCAATTCGAATTGAGATATTCTCTGCAAGAATATGTGATTTGATGATCCTTTTCAAATTTGTAAATGCGTTTAGCATTTGATTTGCTATTTTCTGCAGATGAATAATCTTGAGAGAATGGTCAAATACCCCCAACCTATAGTCGAAATCCCAACTACACACTCAATCTTTCAATTAGACCTATTACCTCCCTGATCTATTTTTCCTATATTTATTACCTCCCTAAATGCTGAGCTGGCAATGAAGGTGAAAACACCCCATCTAGGCGCGTTGGTTTAGTCCCAGCACTTCCAAAAATTAAAAGTTCAGCCCTCCACGTGTATTATACATGTCATTTATTGTTTATTTAATGAAATAAATATGAAAAATTAATCTCTCTCTCTTTCAACGGTCATCTTCTTCCTCTTTATATGACCTATGTCTTTCTTCACTATTTTCCTTCATGTTCCAGCATTTTTTTTCTTTCTTTTCTCTTTCTTTAACTTACTTTTTAGCTTTTAATCCCAATTTGTACTTCGATTCTTGAATTTTATTTTGTAATTTGGTTCAATTATTAATTTAGGGTTTAATTTGATGAACGATTTTGTTGGAATTCATGAAATGACGAATTCAAAATTGAATAAGCTTTGTATGGATGGATTAGATCCAATGGTCAATGCTGTTGTGAGATGCAAACATGGTATTTTGGTTGACTTGCAAACTTCATGGTCGAAGTCAAATCCGGAAAGAAGATTTTGGTCTTGCCCCTACTATGGTGTATGTATTTTACATTGTATTTTGTTGTCAATTTATATTCAAATTATGATAATGTCTTGATTTCTACAAAAAAATCAGTCTCAAAGATGTAATTTTTTTCTATGGAGGGACAAAGAAAAAGTGGATCCAAGATCAATTTTTTTGTCATTCCAAGATTGGTGAACAAAATCAATGAGTTAAAAAAAGACTTATGGCTTAAAGAGGCCCAAATTGATAACTTGATGCGGGAGAAGAAACTCAATGGAAAATGGAGATGATATAGGTTGGATAGGAAGATATTTTTATGTATTTTGATTTGTGTTGTTGCTATGTTCATCAGCAACAAATGAACTGAAAATAGTTGCTAGATATGGTCGACTATGGTGTAAATTTTTTACACCTCTCTAAATATATCAGACTATGTTCTATTATGGTATCTTTTGCGTAGTCTTACTTCAGATGTTTGTTGTGCTGCTGCTATTCTATTGTTTGCACTTGTGCTGCTGGTATGTTAATGTTTGCGCTTTCAAAATTGTGTTGTGTTCCTACTACGTTGTTGTTTACACTTGCAAAATTCTATCGTGTATTGCTGCTATGTTATTGTTTACACTTGTGTTGTTGCTATGTTATTGTTTACAATTTCAAATTTGTGTATTGTTAGGCAAAACCCCGTGTTGCTGCTACGTGTTTATACTGAAATTGTGTAATGACAATGTTGTGTTGCCATTATATCAACTTTACAATCATTTAACATAATAATAATGGGTAATGACAACATTAATTCATCAATAAAATATTCCAACTTCACACAACATCATCATTCATACCAACCATTAGGCAACATTCATCAACAATATATATATATATATATATAGCACTTTAATTGTTTTCCAACACCAAAATAAAATTGTTTTCATGTCAACTGATCTAACTTAAAACAGTGCTTAAAATAATCAACATCACTACAATTTCCAGGGCATCTTGGACTTTGAAGAAGTGTTTTTTTTTACTTGGATTATTTGAACTGCTTCCCATATTATTCTTTCTTTTCTTCTCTTTAATCTCCTGTAGTTTTTTTTGTAGATATTGCTGCTTTGCCATTCCATTTCAGCTTACTGGTAGAAGTTGGTGTATAACCAATGTTACCAGTTATATCAGTTGATCTTGTTACCCTTGCTTGACCAGTAGAGCAGATCTTACTACTAGGCATGTCAGGCTACAATGAAGGAAAAAATTTATTCAAAGACTCATACATTAAAGACTCATATGTACATAAGATACAACACAGCTAGATACTTACATTTAGGACTTTGAATCCATTTTCAGCTTGGAACACACCCATTTCCATTACTTTTGACCTTTTCAATGAGCTGTTTTTTTCCCTATCATTACCCCTTCCTCTTTTAGTAGTACCAGCCATTGAAGATGATGCACAATAATCAAAGGTGCAGAACAGGATGCTGAGAAAACAGTAGGTGCAGAAGGTGTTGGTGTTGCATTTTTTGGTCTCCCTTTTTTTTTTTTGTTGTTGACATGCTTAAATGATTTCTTATCTATATCAACATTCAAAAATTCTGTTACTACCCCCCATTATAAACTGATTTCCTCCCACTGAAATGTAAGACCCCACCATGGTACCATCTTAGAGTTATCAACGTAAAACCATTCATGTCTTACCTGGCGATAATAAAGAATCAAATAAGATATTGTAGCATAGCAAAAACATTTTGGAAAAAGAAAAATCAAATTTACAAATATGCTACATAATTCAACACCAAAATAACAAGATATTAACATAGCCGTGCTATTAAATACCATTGATTTTTAAATTGTGTCATGTTAACAACAAATTGGAGAAAAGCCCTAATTTTTAATAAACCAACTTAAACAATCAACAAAAATCATAATTTCGGGATTTAGCATAAAACCCTTATAAATTTTAACTCAGTTTGAGGAAAAATCACTCAAACTAACAACATATTAACACACACGTCCTATTAAACACAACTGAAATTTTAAGTTTTCATATTAGGAGAAAAGCCCTAATTTCTAATAAACCCACTTAAACACTCAACAAATCATGTACTTACGAACGGATTATGCTATTAATCGAACACTTAGACAACATCGCAATAGAAAGAGTCAGCTATTTCACTCAATTAATTTGTAAAATTGGAGATTACCTAAAAACCCTAATTTAATTTTTTCAGTTTAGGAAAAAAAAAAACACCTTGATACAACAACAAGATGATTGTTTAAAAATCCACAACTAAAATATTTTGATTAGAACAAAAATCACCTAAAAAATTGATGAAATCGCGATTTAGAAAGTATAGAATAGAGGAGAGAGGAAGATGAAAGGTTTAGAGAGAAGAGAGATGAGAGAGGAAATGAAATTGAAAAAATAAAAGAGATATTTTATTTTGTTTAGGCGTGGGCCAGGCGGGCCAGGCGTGTGAAATGCATGAAAGTCTTTTTACTTGGTTTATGTTGCCAGCTCAGCATTTAGAGGGTTAATAAATATAGGAAAAAATAGACCGGGGGGTAATAGGTCTAATTGAAAGGTTGAGTATGTAGCTGAGATTTCGACTATAGATTTGGGGGGGGGGGGGGATTTGATCATTTTCTCAATAATCTTTTGTACTTCTTGCTCACAAATAGAAGCACGTGTATCAAGATGAGATAGGTATGGATTTTTTCCACAAAATTTCTCTTTTGATGTCACTATTTTCTCCCCCTAATTTTGGAAAAACTATCTCATCGAATCGGCAATCTGCAAATCGAGCAGTGAACATATCTCTCGTTAATGGTTAAAGATAGCGAATAATAGAGGGTGATTCAAACCTAACATATATTCCTAATATTCTTTGGGGGCCCATCTTAGTGCGGTTTGGTGGTGCTATAGGCACATATATACCGCAATAAAAAAAATTCAGATGAGATATATTAGGCTCTTGACCTAAAATTAATTACAACAAAGAAACTTTATGATAATTTGTCGGTCTGAGATGAACAAGTGATGCAGCATGCAAAATTGCATGACCCGAAACATAAATGGGCAACTTAGTTTTCATAAGCAATGGTCTTGCTATCAACTGCAGACATTTAATTAATGACCCGGCAAGACCATTTTGAGTGTGAACATGGGGTACAGAATGTTCCACTCTTATCCCAATCGATAAGCAATAGTCATTAAATGCTTGGAATGAAAATTCTGCAGCATTATCGAGGAGAATAGACTTGACTATCAGAAAACTGTGTCCGTAATTGTATTATTTGTGCCAATAATTTTGCAAATGCTAAGTTGCCAGATGACAATAGGCACACATGAGACCATCTAGAAGAAGCATTTATTAGGACCATAAAGTATCTAAACGACCCAATAGGTGGGTGAATGAGTCCACAAATATCCCCATGTATGCATTCCAAGAACGCGAGGGACTCAATTCCAACTTTTGTTGGCGATGGCCTCACAATCAGCTTGCTTTGATAACAAACATTGCATGAAAATTCACAATTCGAAAGAACCTTCAAGTTCTTTAATGGATGCCCATTTGAATTTTCGATGATTTATATCATCATTATAGATCCAGGATGTCCCAGACGATTTTGCCAAAGTACGGAAGTATTGGAATAAGTAAACTGGAAGTATTGGAATAAGTAAACTTTCGGTTTACTGTAGAATGAGCCTCAATTGCCCAAAACTTTATCCAATACAGGCCAGAAGATAAAGCATGGAACTTTTCTATAACACATGTTTGCCCAGAGATATTCTTGGTGATACCGAGATATTCAAGATTCATCTCATCAAATGTCTTGATATGATAATCATTTTCACGTATATCCTTAAAACTCATCAAGATTTTTCGAGACCTAGGAGAAAACATAGAATTATTTATGAGTCTAGTTCCCTTGGGCAAAATTATAATGGTTTTTCCGAAGCTTTCAATCAAATTAGCACTACCAAAAATTGTAGTAACATTAATCTTGCCCATGTTTAGATGAGAAAAATATTTCTCGTCTTTGAATATCGTATGTGTAGTGCCAGAATCAATCAAACAAATATCTTTACAATTGGATAGCTTACTTTGAAAATTATCCATATTTTAAAATAAAATGACATTGACCAAATAAAATATATATTAAATTTTTGTACAAAGTTAAAGCTATACTATAAGAAATTGTTAATCACACTTTACTAAGCAATTAAAAAATTCAATTAGTACGTGCTAAGCTTAGCTTAGCATTTTATTTTTCAATAATTAAAAATCATTTTCCTCTATCAATATGTACCTTCATATTGTTATTAGTTATATTCATAGATGTCTTTACAACACGACATTATGCAATTTCAATCATAAGTATGATAACAAATAACTACTTATGTGTTAATAAATATGCAATGAAACGATAATACGATGTATTAATTATGACGTAACTGGCATTGACTATAATACTAACACATGTAATTAATATAATTATAAACAATTTTTATAAACAACTTGTGCTTATATAAATATTTTACATACGCATAAATTATATGAATTGATAAACAATAGATCATGCAATAAAAACAAACCAGATGGTATTTTCAATATAATATTATTATTATATTAAGTCTCACATGGAAACAAAACAATCAATCCTTTTCTTTTTTTTTTCTTTTCCTTTGCAACGCCTACCATTTGTTTTCATTGATGTATCTTTAGAAAAAAAAGTAAAATATAATGACAAAATTGAAATTCAATTCAATTCAATAATAAACAACAATAATGTAATTAAATTAATTAATACTAATCAAAAACTAATACTCATGCAAACAACTACTTTTACATGATTTTTATTCACTAACTCTTATCAACAATAAAAAAATCATTCACTCTTCCATGTTTACGGAACGTTCACCAATCATGTGATATGTTGAAAAGATGCATCAATAAGATGATCACATGTACATTCATTGTCAACCTGCAGTTTGACATTCATAAAATTGTCTGCTCAATAAAATTGAGTTAAGAACATAACTTTCAGATTGTATAATCAAGACAATTCATCTTGATGATGATGGTATGGCATTGAATGCCTTCGATAAATAGCTAAATCATTACTAATGAGAACAAAGCTTTATGTGTTGGTCTAAAATATGATATGTTGCATACAATACAACACTTGTATGCATTAGACCAATAGATTATGATTATTTCTTTCCTTTCAATTGGTTCAAAGTCACGAACCAAATATTCCACCAAAAAAAAAAGTTTTGATGTGCGTGTACGATTAATGAGTATATCATAATGCACAAAGATGGATTCCTCAAAAAAGATGGAGGATGTATGTTAGTTTTCCTAACATAAGGGGGTGATTATAAGTAGCTATGAAATATGTTAGGAATTGTTATCAGATCCTCATTCAAAAGATGATTCAAGTTAAATGCCGAAAACATCTCATATTTAAGCTACAAGTGTTTCTATTTCGTGTCCCTAAAGGACAAAGTCTATGCGTGAAGCATGGTAGACCAATCGATTTCAATGAAATAATCCTTGAAATGGATAAGGAACAAATGATCATAATAAGAAGGCAACGTGCTCTTGAAGAGCCCCTGACATAACACTTCATGAAACCTTATGAGAGGTTCACATACCTGAAAATAATAAAGAATAAAGAAGAAGAAAAGTAGAGAGAATAGGAAGTAATTGTTATTTCTTTTGAGGGATGATTTACAACGAAGGAAGTCCTTTTATTTATGGGGGAAATTTACTCCTAGTTTCTGAGTAAAAGACAGATACTTCAAATCCTGATAGATATCAACTAGATTTTGATAGAAAATCAGTACAACTGATATACATATATGTCATAACAATTTTTTATTTTTGTTTTTTTGCTTCTACAATTAATAATATACATTAAATGTGAACAATTACAATTTCAACATTCATTCTTATATCCAGTGCATATCATTAATATGAATAAAGGTTAAAATAGTAAAATTCTGAGTATATACCAAAATCAAGATAAGATGTGATAGTCGTTCACTCGTTTGCAGATAGTGACTTGATAGAACTGGTAATTTTAAGAGAAAAAGACACCAGGAGGCCTATCTCAAAAGAAATAACCCATGTTCAGGCTAGTTGACAATAAATGGCCACTCGGCCAAATATTGTCATATAATGGTCATGGGCTGCTTCAGCTCCTGTTGGGTTATGTTGGCCATTTTCAGTATTTTTTCCACTTTGGGCCATTCAGTCCTTCTTTTAAAATATTTTAGTTTTTTTTTTGCTATAAATTTTTTAACCAATAAAAGTTTGATTTTTTATTTAAAAATTAATAATTAAATATAATTATATAAAAAATATATAATTATTAAATAGAGCATGTATCAATATAAGATATATGTATGGAAACTGTACAAAATATGTTTAAAATAACAATTAAATATAATTATATAAAAATGATATAATTGTTATATAAAAATGTACCTATTTATGATGTATGTATGAAAATTGTATAGTTATATAAAATATGTATATGTATTAAATATAGATAAAAAATATATAGAATGTGTATAGGAATTGTATAATTGTTGTATAAACTGTGTACGTATAGAATATGTATAGAAACTGTGTAGTTCTTGTATAAAATACGTATTCGAATAATAATTGTATCCAAAAATCATATAGAATGTGTATAAAAATGTATAACTGTTGCATATAATGTGTAAAAAAATCATATAAGTGTTGTATAAAATATATTTTTTATATATGATCTGTATAGAATTTGTATCATTATTGTATAGAGTATGTATATGTATAGGATGTATATAAACTGCATGAATATTGTATAACATTGATATCTAAATAATTATTATAGCTAAATATTGTATAGGGTGTGTATAGAAACTATGCAATTATTGTTATAATGTGTATATAAATTGTACCATTATTTGTATAAAATATGTATTTATGCATTTGATATCAAATACGCGTTTGAAAAAAAATGAGTCTTTTATACAATAATAATTCAATTTTTATAATTATTGATTATTTTTTATTTTGATTTTTTTTTAAAAAAATAGATCAATTGTTCGTTAAAATAAAGAAAAAAAAGGTAAATTATTGAAAAGAAAGACAAAAAGAAAAAAGAAGCATTGACCAATTAAAAAAAGGACAAAAAGAATAAATAAGCATTGGCCAAATAAAAGGTAACAAAGCAAAAAAAAAAAAGACGTGTGACATCAGCTATGTGGCTAAAATGTGGAATTTCAATTGCTATTTGGATGGAAAATATTTGGGCCGACAGATCATTTATGTCCTTTACCCTAATTTTAATTATAAATAACATAAACTAAAAATTATACAAATACACAACTTATATTTTCAATATTACAAAAAATCTCAACTCCCTAAACATATTACAAAAATTCCACATATAGACAGAATGCTATGTATATATCGGCTATGTTATATATATATATACTCTTAAACAAACGTGGATGAAATTATATATATATATATATATATATATATATATATATAGAGAGAGAGAGAGAGAGAGAGAGACACACACACACACACACCAGTCAAAATATTTGATTTATCCTTTTATATATATTTATAATTGACTAACATGATATACACGTGTTGAGCACGTATACTTAACTAGTATACATAACATAGCCGACATATAGATAACATTTTGTGTATATATTGAAATTTTTGTAACATATTTAGGGAGTTGGAATTTTTTGTAATATTCGAAACATAAATTGTATATTTGTGTAATTTTTAGTAATTTTAATCCATTGCCAAACATAGATGGGTAAATTAGAGTATTTTCTTAAGCAGAAATCATCTATATGACATGATGAAGATTTACAAAGCGTTTTGGTGAAACTGAATAGGCCCAAAGTTTCCGAAAGATAAAAATATCTATATCTATAATTTATAATTTATATCTATAATATATTAAAAGTGTGAAAATCATTAGAAAAGTGATTTGAACTTTTTGCCCTTTACTAAAAAACTCCGTAATAGACAAAATTGTCTTTTCGCTCATTTTCTTCAATTATTATTTATTTTATTAATATTTTAAATTAAGAAGTTTTAAAATATTTTGGTAAGAGAAAAATATTTTTTAAAAATTGAAGAGTCTTCTATAATTTGGTAAGAAAAATTATATGGCAGGAAATATTAGGAGAATTAATATTTAAGGAATCCTAAAATATATGGTAAGAGAAAATTTTATTAAAATAAGGAATTCTATAATATAAGTCCTAAAATATTTAACAAGAAGCTATCGAATTTTGGTAAAATACATTCAAACGGTAAAGTGATATTAAAAAGGTGTAGTCCTTTAAAATAAAAAATTTCAAAAGTCAATTTTTATTTGAAACGTGTGAGATTGCTCCCAAAATTTTTAATTATATTCTAGTTTTTTTTACTATTTTCAAAAATTAATAAACAAATAAAATATTCCATATTTAGGTAATTCTTTCTTGAAGGAAAAAGCTTTTGAATTTCTATAAGATTTTGGGCTTCTATAAATTGAGAATTCTTCCGAATAATTCTCTCCCAATTGATAGTACTTTTTTTTATATCAGTCATATGAATATTTTTAGCAAATATGTAATTATTTGCTCTCTATATTATTTTAATCATTTTCTTTATTTTGATACTCAATTACTTATTTTTCTTTCTTTGTTCTCATTGAAGATAATTTTTTTTATTAATTTCAAGTTTATATTATAAATGAATTTTTTTTGTCGGACTTTAAAATTTTTTTTATGATAAATTAGTTTTAATCATATTGCCTTAATATCTATCTAAATAAAGAGAGCTTTAGATGTTGCAATCCAACTCAACAAGTTAAATTTGACGAAACACATGAATATGATCCATCAATTATTCTCTATGACCATAATTGATGTATAGTATTAATTATAGGATAAAACATGACAATAATATATATATATATATATATATATATATATATATAATTTTATTAATTAATGTGAGATACACGTGCAGAGTACGTACACTAAGAATATAAATAAGTTGATAATACACAACACTTTTGAATCTTTTCTCTTGAAACCAAAGTATACAATAGGTGGATATTTATGTGATCTGATTTTTGATTCTTTTCTCTTGAAACCCATTTTGCTGTGACCCTTATTTATATACACAATTAAACATAACTCCAACTTCAATTCCAATTCCAAATAATTATGTGTTATGTTTTCATAGCCAAACGGGGTGGTATCAATCATTTATTATTCTTCCATTGGTTCCCTTTTCTTGTATCACTTGAGAAGCATACAGTTTTAACACTTTTTCCACACAACATACATGTTGGAAATTTTGTGTTGCTCTTTTACTTAACATAATAAAATATATTATGAAACAATACGTAAAAATCATCCAAACAGATCTTCTGATTGGGGCATGAAATGGATTTTGTTTTGTTGTTTTAAAATGAAACTTGGCACATCTCTTGATCAAACTTAAAGAATGTACAAGCAAAATGGAAGAGATAAATGATTGTATCAATTCCATGTTTCAAACAATATTTACTACACCTCTTGCATTCCCTTTTCACCATTATAAACAACCAAAGCTAAAACAAATATCATTTCTGGTGCATGTTTCACCAGCAATGAGCATAATTTCTTTCTTTCCTGGTTGGTAATTTTTTATTAAAGAAAGAACCAAATAAATAGCAAAAACACATTATGATCAGTCTATCAGATCATATTATCAACAACATACCCACTGTATTCCACAAGTGGGCCCTGGACTCTGGGGAGGGTAGCGAGTACGCAGACCTTACCCTAACTTGTGAGGTAGAGGTCACATTATCAAGATTAAAAAACTGCAATCAAAAGGGAGAGGGAAGGAGGGGAGACATAGCAAAATATTCAAGTTTCACTGACGATATTGTAGATTATAAACATGTAAAACTCTTTCGCAGTAGGAAGAAACAAGATTTCTCCTTCTCTATTACAGTGAAACGTTTGATTTACAACTAACCGATAATCAATCAGGAACTTCATCTACACTGCTTGTCAAAAAATGGATGGGGGAAACTTACAAAAATGTACGTCTCTAATTTCTGACCCATCAGCATCAAACAAAATCTGGAAAAAAGGCTCCTGCTTATTTACACTTGACACAAGCATCATAAATGGAAGCAAGTTTTTTGATGAAGACCTTCATAAATCTTGTAATTAGAACTCTTGGACCAAACACACAACTCCCCAAAGGACACACCAGTAAACTGGATGATCATGTCATCATGCGTTACCAAATGCATCAAAGTAGAACTGTCAAACAAAATTAATTTGTCATTGCTTTGTTCATTGCCATTCTCCAACCAATTCGAACTTTAAGTCCTTTTTATGATTGCTGTTACTCCTTTACTACCAAACTCGCCAGGTATGCACCTCATCCTGACTTGGGAAGGAGGTTTATGAGGATCGCTTCCTTGCTTTAACACCCACCAGCACTTCTAGACTAATTGTATTATTCCTTGAACCATGCAACCAACCTGCTGTAAAACTCATCACTTAAAACCATGAAGATTCATTGCTAACAAAGGGACTATTAGGAAAGCAATCCTAGGAACCCAAAGAGCAGCATGAGAAGCAAGGAAACCAATTTGTTTTCCCTGCATTTTCAGTTGCTGTCGGAGTCTTTGGTTCTGATTGAGGCAGCGTTTCTGTATGCAGCTCTGGTGATTCGAACTGAGGTTGCTTCTGCTCTGGGCTAGATTTAATTGGAGCAGCAGCCATGCGCTGTGAATAATTTTTATCCAGATCCCCTGCCAGCCTTCATTTTTAGACAGATGGTTGGTCAATCTCTCATAAATATCATATGAAAACACGTGTCGAATACTGACATGCATATGGAAATTGCAAAGAAGCATGATGTTCACAACAATACCTTTTGAAACTCATGCGTATGCAGAGACAATCATTTAATCTCTCGTTTTTTTCCTTTAACATTCTATTCAAGTGTCAACCTGACCCTACCACACAAATGAGGGTCAGGAAAAGAAATCTATCAAAATATACATGTCTATGTTATCTAGTGAAAGATCAAGGTCCAGATATGAAAACTATTTAAATGATGAAACCATAATATCTGTTCATAGTAAGTAGCAAACAGGTCATGCAGAAGAAGATAATAATTTCTAAACCATCGATCATTGGCTTTTTGTGTCGAAATGTAGGTGTCCCGCTATACTTGTAAGCACAGAAAGAGAGATAGAAAGAGGTAATGTCCCCACTACAAATGATTGTCGACATTCTAGATGAACAATTAGGATAAAAATCATGCCAGTGTATCATATGAGAGTTTGAGCACAGGCTGCCTACACTGGAAATGCAAAAGACATTGTACTTGTTCCACTTCCCAATGAATTATGAGAAATATGTCTATCAGCAGGAGATCTTTCATGATTTAGATCTTCATTTCCCCTAGAGACCTCCAGTTCAGCCATTTCCATCTCATAACTTGACTGGCAAGGAGAGAAGTCACACATGGCAGGGGATCTGGGGAAGTATTGAGGAGTTCCTAGCTCACCCGACTGCCAAAAACTAGCATCTTTGGTAAAACTCATAGTTCCCATGTGAATGCTAAATAATGATTCATGAGAAGCTCCACTCCACTCTGCTGGGTTTGAAGATTCATCTCTAGCAAACACTGAAGAAGGGATCCTATAAGATTTGTTTGTGGAGTGTTCCATTACTTGCTTGGGAGGTGATTCTGTGGTTGACAAATTGCCAGACATTGAGCTGGAATTATACTGAGTCGTTTCGGACTGTGACATGGAAGGTGACACTTCATGGTTTAAGGGTTCACTACTCATGGTAGAGCTCCCAGAGACCGGCTTTTTGTTGTCTGAAAACCGTGATTTGTTATCCTTATCAAGTTTGGGTAAGTTATTAGCACGAGGACTGTAATCATCAGATTCATAATTAGCCTTGCCAAAGGGGCCATTCAGTGTAGAGTTAGGTGATGTATTGCAGGAAGAGTCCGAGGAACTTAAAGTTTTACCACAAGGGGAGACTTTAACTCCTGTAACAGCAAGGGTAGGAGGTGTCCCTGATTTTCCATCAGTTGCTTTAACATGCTTAGGCTCCATAGCTGAAGATGTCTGACTAAATTCATCGTGCAAAGTTTCCATACCGAGCCAAAGAGTTCAAACTCTACTGCCATAAAAAGAACTGAAATCAGAGTCAATTCAATTGATTTAAATGTCGAATTAACGTTTCAGGTGTGAATTATCTACAATGAGCTATCTTCTTGTCCCAATGCTTTCAACAATGATTTAGATGTGAAAAATTTACTTTTTTCTCTACCTGATTTAGGACAAAGTCATACCATTTTCGAGGTTACAGTCAAGGTAATCCTGCATTCTACAGCCTGTTCTAAACAAGAAATTTGGAAAGCCAAACAGCGTAAACCAGAAGAAAATACATGTACTACTGAGTTTTTGTATGTACGCTTGTGTAATAGAAAACCGTTATTCTGTCTGATTTATTGTCTGCGGCATTTGGTTCAACCCCTCTACCCTTGTTTAAAATTTTATAATCTGCATAAACTGTTAAAACATTGGTGGAAAGTAATGCAGCCAGAATTAAAAGTTGCTTTTAAACCCACATTATCCAATATGTTAGACAGCAATGTCAACGTAAGAGAATACAATCAACATATATTAACATTCAATGGCTGCCAAGAACGTCCTTAGAGGGAATACAGTTTGCGTGATACAAAGCAGTATTTTTTGACATTTTCACCTCTAGCACTTGTAGATCAAACAATTTCATTGCATCAAAGATAAAAGTAAAAGCTAAAACAGGTCACCGTGATCTTCATTAGCAAAAACAAAAATCAGTCACAAAATATGCAACTATAAGAAAATTCCTGAGCCCAAAAGATGCCTGTGTGTCTGCAAAGGAACAAGCACTTAATAGAAGAATAGAAACAAGAAAGATATGTGTGTTTCATGTTCTAACAGTTCTAGAGTCCCTCTCTCCAATTATGAACCATCCCTCAGAACACAGTAAAAGTTATAGACCAAGAGAAACTGCAAGGTGACGCTAAAGGTAAAGGCCAGAGGAGACAAGGTACTTGAAATGCACTCCCGCATACTCATTATCACATGGAAGATTTGAAGTGTACTAGTTGAGACTAGTAATTTCAATCTTTCTTCTTTGACTAAACCAAGGACTAAAAGTTGCGTAGCGGTATTAGTCATCTAAAAGGTGATATGCTTTCCTGATAAGTAATGGAGTCTATCTTAATGCTTCATGTTGGCTCAAAAGTTCCTGGTCAAGAATTTGCAATACATTCCAATCCATTGGTTTCTTAGAGAAAAGCTTAATTAGTTATAAACTTAGTTAACCAAATAGCCTCCACAATTAGTATTTCCGGGAAAAGGAATAGCCTTCATGGAACTGTCAGACAAGTGCAGCAAATGGTTCTGAAACATGTTTATCATAGCATCAGTTCAAGAAACTATTTGGTTCTTGCTTTCAAAGCCTTCCGCATTGCTCCATCAAGTTACAAGCTTAAAAGAAGAACAAAAAAACGGAGAGAAAAAAATGCCTTATAACCAATTGTCTAGTTCCACGGGATACCTGTCACCTCTCCACTAGGTACCAGGTCACTCTAACAGAAAGGGAAGAAAACACCTAATGTTTGTCTCTGTTGAGAATTGAACCTGAGACCTCACTTTCTTGATCTCTAATTTATCATTCTCACATAACACTAATATAAGACAACAACAACATATCCACTGTAGTACCAGAAAGTAGGGTCCGGAGAGTATAGAGCGTACATATACCTTACCCCTACCTTAGAGGTAGAGAGGCTGCCCATAGACCCTCGGTTCAACAAAAGACGATCCAAGCAGTGCAAACAAGAAGTTACGGTAGTACAAGAAACAACAAATAAGTAACAAAAATAGTAAAACAGCAGATACTAACATAACTGAAGTACAACAAAACAACGCGATAGTCGAGATACAAGGACCAATAGATAGTAACAGAAATCGCAGGAAAAGAAACTACAAAGGCAAAACACATAGTTAACCAAAATAACACAAAGGGAAATACAAGTCCAAAACGCTACGTTATTTAGTATTCTTAGTCCAATTACCTAGCAATTAGGCCTCTACTTTTTAAAAAATCAAAACATCTAAAAACCCAAGTTGCACGTGCTCTTCACTTTTGGTGCCGCCCCATGTCTAGCACCCACTAATATTTTTGAAGAGTCCGAGTAGAATGATTACAATTAAGAATATATTTGAAACAACTGGGATGAAAATTGAATAAAGAAAGAGATAAATAACGAACCATCCAACTATGGAGCCCCCAAAAAAATGGTTGTTTTAAAGAGCTGCAAAAGTAATACTTGGTCGTCGACGAACCGGTAATTGCCGGCCGGCGACAACTGGCCTGAAATCTGATCGGGAAACGACGAGAACCCGTTGACCCTTGTGATTCATGTAGTCTCTTATTGTGTCCAAATCAATGGGGAGAACGGACACTCTCGACAATCATAATTTTCACACGACAACTACACGCCATTCCTCCGAGACCACCGATGTTGTCGCTGGAATTCCATGGTCACCAAATTTCTTTTTTTCCGGAATACCGTTACCAGACTAACACCGTGTTTGGCACCATTCATAACTAGTAAATGGTCAAACTCCTCAATATACTCTTTTGGAATCAAATTTATTCTTCTTGTATTCTATTTTGAAAAATTAATTAAATATATCCTTCATATATTTTAGAATCAAAAAAATCCAAGTCAATGTTAAATGACTAGTTTTTAAAATAAAACACACTCTAATCTAACTCGATCGATCCAATTCGAGCCACAAAAAGGCCGCCAACAAATATATCCCCTCAGTTCTGTTGATCAAATTTTTCCAACGAGATTAAACTACTATATATTTATTAGTACATGACTTGTGAAAAAATGAATATGCATCAGTGCAAATACAAACAAATATACCCCTACCTCAATTCATGGATCAATATCAGTGCAGAGCTCATAAAAAATAGCACACAGTGATCAAGATATTAGGCTCACTGGATATTTATCTAAATGATTGAGTTAAGATATCTCCTTGTGCGTCAATCGTGTCATCTTGATACAATCCAAATAGCCTTCGGATTACTAAAGAGGATGCTTACGGGTCAAGTGACACTTGATGACTTCTTGAGGGCTATCAAAAGGCGTTCATTGGATGATTATAAAGACCAAGGAGATTCAAGGGACGTTAAAGAGTCCAATAGAAGAACAAACGGGGCTAGAAATCCCCCGAATGAGGAGATGCACCCCATTTGCTTTGGAGGTTCGCCCAACCCGCTCTAGATCTGTTAGTGATACAAGAAGGATTAGGAAACACGAAATAAACACCAAATCAGTCCACTAATCTTAAGGATCCGAGGACCTTTTTGGAGACCACTCTCGGATTCGCTACCAATAAAAAGAATACAAGATTCAATGATGTATATAACACCCAAAACAACATCAATGCGTGAAGAAAAAGAGGATTACACTAACAATAAACAACGGTTACAACAACACAAGAAACAACAACAAAGATTACACTAGACAAAGGGATAGATAGATAGATTACATGAAGGCATGATCTTAATAACTCAAGAGCTTATTCGACTCTTTAACCTTTAACACTACACACTATAATTCACTTATCTCTTATGTTGGTACAAGAGGACCTCGATCTCCCAAGCATCCAATGTTTCCAAGCTTGAATCCAACACAAGTGATTCCACACTAAAGTTGAAAACCCTAGTTACAAGTTTCGACCATGGGGGCCTTTCTCACAAGAGAGAGTGTTTCAAGTTTTACAACTTCAATATTCAACAAAAACAAAGTAGTAAATAACCTAACATATTATATTTATAGTAGGTTACAAAAATAGTGTGAAATGTCCAAAAGATCCCTTAGTCAAATGCTTCACTTAGGCGCCCTTGGAGTGTAGAATGTGGACTATTTTGGAGCCTATTTAGGCCCTCCTTTGCACTTAATTTGCACACTCCAAGTCTCGGGTTCAATACATCTCACATATGCCCACCTTTGTGACCGTACTCATATCAGTTAGAACAGGTCAAAACAGCCCACTATACCTTTGGGATGTGCCCCATGTGCACCTCATATGCTTAAGCAAGTGCCTAATGGGCTTCTATGAGTTTGTCTTTTCTAAATGGATCACTTTTGGACCATATAGTGTAATAATCTAGCCTAGACTATAAATAAGACTTCTTTTCATTTTAGTAAGTAGTATATGTTGAATTATGAATTTGAACACTTGTGAGAGTGTGAGGCAAGCGTGGATTCGCTTGTGTTGATCTTTTATTTAGAAACAAGGGTAGCTTGAGAATCGATTCCCTTGAGGTCTACGTAAGATTTAGGTGCTTTATTTGGTTTAATTGATTGAGGGTTTAGGGTTTGATACACCCTTTATTTGCTTTCAATTCCTTGCATTGTTTTTATCTTATTATTTCTCTATCTATCTTGAGTTTTCTTTTTGTATTGTAGTTTAGTTTTTGATTTTGTACTTTGTTCATGTATCATTTGGTATCAGAGATGATGAAAGTTCTCAATGAAGATGTTTGGCCCGAAGAAGGAGAGGTCTTGAATCTTAGCCTCACGATGAGGAGGGATATGAATAGTGAATATGAGGAGCTTTGAGATCAAGAAGGAGAGCTTAGTGACAAACCTAAGCCCCTGTTATTCACTACATTTAGCACTAGCATTGTGCCAACTTTCAAGTTGATGCATAAGAGAATAAGTC
The DNA here is from genome assembly GCF_002878395.1 of Capsicum annuum. Lineage (NCBI taxonomy): Eukaryota > Viridiplantae > Streptophyta > Magnoliopsida > Solanales > Solanaceae > Capsicum > Capsicum annuum. The sequence continues at coordinate 252,503,258 of NC_061113.1, forward strand.
CATATGGTGCAAGTTTAGAAGGTAAGAGAGCAAGCTCAAGTCTTTGCTCCAAAGGTATGTACCTACCCCATCTTATTTCTAGCTTCCCTTGGAATGATGATGACATTTACCCTAGAGTGGACGATGTTACAAAGATATTTGACTTAAAATCTTACCTAGATGGTGTTGATGTCTCTTGGAATGACTTGAATATGCATAAAATATATGACTCTTTCTTGGAAGGTTGTTCGAGTGAAAGGAATGTGAGGTACTTAAGTCGTTTGTTCTTACCGTCACATGATCTTATTCTTGGTAGCACTTTAGTAATCATAACTCTTGTCATTCCATTTTCTTCGTTTGTGAGCATAACCATGTTGGTGCTAAGTATGTCTTGTGTGTAAACATGGTTTCTTGTAAATGGAGGGTAATCTAAACCCTAATGATTCCTTGATTCTACCCTTAGTTGTTCCAACATGTGATGATTTGTTTGGTAATATTGTTAATGAAACCAACTTAGGAGAATTTGTTGATGCTTATCGCAGCCAACTCTTTTGTAATTTAAATGTTGACTTCTCTTCTATTGTCTTGAAGGATGTTCGGTTATATGTGAAATGAGTTTCCTTAGCATGGATGTTTTGATTTTAACCCATGTGCTAACCCTTGTTCCTCGAGAAAATATTGGTTATGTTTTCTCCTTTTGTGTTTAAAGGTTGTATAATCGAGGACAAATCATCTTCAAGAAGGAGAGGATGATACAATCCAAATGGCCTCCGAATTGCTAGAGAGAATGCTAATGGGTCAAGTGACACTTGATGACTTCTTGAGGGCTATCAAAAAGCGTCCATTGGATGATTATGATGACCAAGGAGACTCAAGGAACGTTAGAGAGGCCAATGAAAGACCAAACGGGGCTAGAAAGCCCCCGAAAGAGGAGATGCGCCCCATCCGCTTTGGAGGTGTGCCCAACCCGCTCTATATATGCTAGAGCGGGTCAAAACAACCCACTATACCCTTGGGATGTGCCCCATGTGCGCCCCATATGCTCAAATAAGTGCCTAATGAGCTTCTATGAGTTTGTCTTTCCCAAATAGGTCACTTTTGAGCCCATATGATGTAATAACCTAGCCTAGACTATAAATAAGACTTCTTTTCATTTTAATAAATAGTTTGTGTTGAATTATGAATTTGAACACTCGTGAGAGTGTGAGGCAAGCGTGGATTCACTTGTATTGAGCTTTTGTTTAGAAACGTGGGTTGCTTAGGAATCTATTCCCTTGAAGTCTACATAAGATTTAGGTGCTTTGTTTGATTTAATTGATTCAGAGTTTAGGGTTTGATACACCCTTTATTTGCTTTCAATTCTTTTCATTGTGTCTATCTTATTGCTTTTCTATCTATCTTTAGCTTTCGTATTCATATCGTAATTTAGTTTTCGATTCCGTACTTTGTTCGTTTATCATATCTCTTCATTCTTGTGTCCTTATATACAATTTGGATGCATACAAATTTTTTAATTATATCATTTGCTCTGAAAATTATCCGTTGATTTTAGAATCTAGATGCACATAGAATTGCATATCAAAGTTTGAAATTTGAACATAATTGAGATAGGAGCAAAGTTTGTGATAGACATTTTCTCTAGTTTCATATTTTGTGTTATATTAGAGTGTGTTTTATTTTGAAAAATAAGTAATTTAACGTTGATTTGAATTTTTTTGTTAAAAGAAGAGTACACTTGAAAATTTTCTTAACAATAAGAGTAAATTTGACTCCAAAATATGACATCAAGAGTAATTTTGACCTCAAAGTATGACAAATGGTATACGTAGCCACTTTTTCAAATTAGAGAGATACATTTGGCCCTAAAATATGATAGCAAAGGTAAATCTGACCCAAAAATAATAAAGGATATATTTAACTAATTTTTCAAAGTTGAAAGATAAATTTGACCCCTTTTCCTTTTGCAAATTTAATAGGTTCATACTGATTTTTTTTTAATAAAATAAACATAACAGTAGCATAATCACAATAATCAATAACTCAAATTCAACACATTTAAAAGAACAAATAAAAAACCTAAAATAGAAAAAAAATATAAACATATCATTTAATTTTGTCTCAACTAACATATATGTACTCCAACTTTGAATTTGTACAGACGGTTGCTTAAACTTGTATAACATTGAACAAGTAGAAGCACGCATCATACATGACAATTTATGTGAGGCGCCATGTAGAACGTCTGTATCTACTTATTCAACTTTATACAAGTTCAAGTAGGCGTGGCCATGTAAACCAAATTGGAGTTAGAGTTTCAATTGTATTTGGCTATAAATATAAATTAAAATTGTTTTCGAATTTTTATGAGTGAATTGTAGTGAAAAATTTATAAAAAAAAAAAAATTGTATTTATTTTTCAAAATTTCACTCAAATTTTTTCAAAATTTAATTTTGAGAAAAATAATAATATTTTTCATGACCAAATATCACTTAAATATTTATTTATTTAGAGTCAAAGTTTGAAGATATAGATGCAACCCAAGAGTTCATTCGCATTCAAAATTAAGAGGAAATAGATGCAATCCAAGGCCACGTTGAAGGCATTCAATAAAAAAGAGTTTTAAAATATGTTATATGAATATTCTTTGTTTAACATGTATGTGTCGAAGGAAATTAAAAAGGTGACATAAGCGATAGAAAAATGTATGCATAGGCACTTACGTTGTCTGACTGGGTAGGATCAATTATCAATAACACGTCAACCTTAATTGGTCTCCACTGGTTTTGTTTCTTTCTCAATATACTCCACCAAAGTCAATAGTCAAATGAACCTTTAGTGAAACACAAATAATCCGTTATAAAAGATTAGATCATATCAATAATATATTTTTAGTGTTATATTTTTTCTTTGTTTTTTAATTTGTCAATCGTCTTCATGATTTACAGATTAATAACTTCCGCATTTCGAATAATTTCTTTTTTAGTCTTGGTCAATTAAACCTCAGGAAGTTTCTTTCTTTTCATTTTTGACCGCAAAAGTAGTTGTTTTTTCAGTAATGTACTAGTTGGAAAATCAGCAACAAATCTCAATCCTTAGTAGTACTACCCAACTAGGTAAGCTTTTGTCCTTATTTTGTTGAAACCATTATCTCCCAATAAAACGCGTAAAGGTACAATCTTTCTATTCAGAAACTATTGTTTAATACTTTCTCATCTCATCTTCACTTACTTTACAATGTTTATTATTATGTTCTAAAGAGCTTCAAGAAACAAGCATAATCTTGGCTGTTATGTTATGGTTCTAACATTCATTTTAACTGTATTTGGCTGCTGATGAATATCTTATGCCATGTACCATTTCTTGTTGCAATCATGTGATTTGTGGATGTTTGTCTTGGTTTCTTTGGGCTTAAGAGATGTAGGTCCCAATATTGTGAAAACATTGAATTTGGTGTCCTTTGTTGAACATATCCTATTTCTTTAGAGAATTTTTGACCTTTTGAGGACTTGAGGTTATCTATGGGGGTATTTTCTGGTCACTAGTCTGTGTTCTGAATTCCATTGAGGACTTGAGGGGGTGGAGAGCAGCCTTTTGTCCTTCTTGATTACCTATTTTTCGAAAAATAGAGCTGGAGGTTGGTTTCAAGATTCAGGAAGGACCATCCAAAGTTTAGGACTTTTACTTTAGATCAATCTGTTTCTACCTTTCGCCTGAAAATGGATGATGATAAATCGGCAGAACAACATGTAATTGCTGCAGCTCATCACCTTGTGAAGGCGTTGCAATTACAAGCCAGGACGAGCTTGAGCAATGAAGCAAGAAGAACTCTAGCCGATCTTGACAGTCACTTGGCTGCTATGGCCAAAGCAAAAGAGGATGAGACCACAAGTCTCAGAGAGATTGAAGGCCGGTTTAAGTCAGCTCAGGCAAAGATCATGACCTTGCAATCGAATTGTTTGAAGGTATGGGATGCTGGTCCTTCTGAACTTTTTGAGTATCTGCAAAATGTAGAAGAAATCCGGACTATAATAGAGAGCTTAGAAAGTATGATGCCAAACAAGAACGGGAAACAAAACAGACTTGCTAGCCAAGCTCACAGTGTGTTGCAAATGGCTATGGTAAGGCTGCAGGAAGAAGTTATCTACATTCTTGCACAGAATAAGCAGTGTTTTGGGCATGCATGTGTGTCGTTCCACTCTTGTGAAGAGATCGTTGTTGATGAGGAGTCGATGGTCTCAATTGACGAAGACTCAGTTGAGGGAATATCTTGCCTAGACAGTAGTAGAGCTGACTCAGAAGTAAGTATAATGGATTTGGTCCATCCAGGGGTTGTTCCTCATATCAAGTCTATTGCAGATCTGATGTTTGCTTCACATTACATTCAGGAATTTTGCCAGGTTTTTATCAGATTCTGGAAAGATGCACTGTATGAATACTTGAGGCTTTTCTGTATGCAGCAAATCAGCATAGAAGATGTGCTGAGAATGGACTGGACTTTCTTGAATTGTAGAATTAAGAAGTGGCGCCAGGCAACGAAGAATGTCATTGCATTCTATCTCCCTAGCCAGAAAAACCTCTTTGATCAGCTCCTTGGTGAGTTTGGATCTGTAAGTTCAACCTGTTTCATTGAGTGTTCAAAGGATGCCATGTTGTGTCTTCTGAATTTTGGCCAAGCTGTAGCTATTGGCCCCCTTCAACCAGAACGTCTTTTTTGTTTACTTGACATGTATGAGCTTCTAAGAGGTCTTTGTCAAGATGTGGATGCTTTGTTTAGTGAAGACCATGGCAACTTCATTCAAGTGGAGTACCATAAACTCTTCAAAAATCTAGGAGATTCTGCAAAAGCAATCTTTCTGGGGTTGGGAAATCGCATTGCTTCAAACACTTCAACAACTCCCTTCCAAGGAGGAGGTGTTCACCCGCTAACCAAGTACGTTATCAATTATTTCATGCTTCTGTCGGAATATTCTGATATCCTGAGGTTCCTCCTAGAGGACAGAGTGGTAGAGAATTCGGGTGGAGATGTCGATGCAGTGGTCAGGCTGGATATTTCTTCCGAATTCCCATGTCAATTGGCTCTTCACTTGCAGTCAGTAGCATCCACGCTTGAATCCAACCTTGAACATAGATCCAGTTTATATAAAGATGATTCTTTGAAGCACATCTTTTTGATGAACAACATCCATTACATGGTCCAGAAAATCAAGAACTCCAAAGTTAGAACCTGTTTTGGTGATGAGTGGATAAAAAGGCATATTGTAAAATACGTGCAGCACGAGAAAAGCTACGAGAGGATAACATGGATTCCAATCCTATCTTTGATAACCGGTTATGAGAAATCAGGGAAAGCAGTTCTGAAGGAGAGGTGCAGAAATTTCAGTATTGCTTTTGAGGATGTGTATAAGAACCAGACAGGATGGAGTATTCCAGACATTGAGCTTCGAGAGGATTTGAGAATTTCAACCGCGTTGAAAGTTGTTCATGCCTACCGAACATTTGTTGGACAGGTGAAGCAATCTCTCAGTGACAAGCACATCAAATACACAGAAGAGGACATGGAGAAGCATCTCCTGGACTTCTTTCAAGGTTCGGCAAAGTCACTTAATCATCATTGGAGGAGGTGAAAGTTGAATAACAGTAGTACTATATCCTTTCTTTTTTTTTCTTGCATTGAGCCTTCAATTGCACACACAACACACAAACACACACAAATCCATAGTTTTCAAGTTCAACTTTTTATTGTAACTTAATTGTATATGCATTCCTTTTAATCTGTGTACGAGTCAATATGTATAATACTGACACTATTCCTCGTCTTGTCCCAAATCATTTGTCTAGTTTAACACTACAAAATTAAACAAGATTATTATATTTTTGTGTAGCTGTATCATTCAATGTACTACCCCCCTCAATCATAGTTGGATCACGCCATTTGGTTCTAAATGTGCTGAATTCAATACACGAACTTGCGTTGGTAGGCAACCTACTACAATTTTTCACTTCTCTTGGAACTTGAAACCAACTGTATAAAGCTCACAGCAGACAAATTTTTCATATGATCTTCTTTCTTACATCCAAATTTCAATAATCCTGCATGAACTACAGGAACGAATTGTTCAATTTCATCCTCTCTAGAACTGACACGGTTATGCTGAAAGCTATATTGTTCAGATTCTTTAAAAATGTTTCCCCAACATGCACTACATTGGAGGATCCGACACCCACCTGACTATATTTTTGGAAAGCCAGAACAATATAGGCTAAAAGTGGTCCCACTGAGCCATAAAGGTTGGAAGACAGAAGATAAATTCAGACATTAAAGTCT
>NC_061113.1:252512562-252598265 GCF_002878395.1 Capsicum annuum
ATGTATTGTAGAAGATGTTAATATTTATTGCCCCACAAAGAAAAAAAATGTAAGTTGTAAACGATTTAAAAAAAAAAAAGTAGTATTCACTTCTTGTGCCATTAGCAGGAAAGTCATGAACAGTGGAGAGTTTTAAAGTCTCAGCATCTCAAGTAGAAGTCCAGAGAAGAAACAGACTTGACACTGATTAAGGTAAAAAATGATTCTCTCTTACAAATTATTTTTGTGTTCCAACTGTTGCAGTAAAAGGATGAAACATTCATAAGTTTCATTATGTGAAAGTTAACTACCATTTGCACAACGCTGCGCTAGCATAATATCTTGATGGAATAATCTGGAGCTACACCCCCCTCGCTCTACTCGTTTTTAGTTCTTCCAGAGAATGCTGCTATTCCAGTGTTCAAAAGCATGGAAAATAATATGTATCTATTTCATTAAATTTTACAATGGAACCATGAAAAATCATACTTCAAACAGAAAAAAGTACCTTGTAAACTGCTTTGTCTCTCATTGTTCATTCCAATGGAATCACTTAATCTTCCAGAATGATCCTTCACCTTGTCTTTCCTCAAGAGCTCCATGGATCCAACAATAGGTAGCTGAGGGACTCCAAACAAAGTATTCATTGATGAAAAGTTATCCTTCTGCTTATGATGTCCAGCACCTCTTGAGGCACTTAAAGAATTAGAATTAGCTCTGCTTATGATTTTGCTCCCGTCAGTAACTACAAAAGGCCGCACAGTTGGAGTCCATGGTGAAGAGTTTGAACTGTAAATATAGTCTTCACCACGTTCCTTGTATAATTGCGCCATGAGACAGCTTTCTAGAGAATTCAAAGGCTTTATAAGATGCCCAATTTTTCTTCTACTCCTAACGTTGCTATTTTTTCTTGAAGTACCATAAGAAAAGGCCAATTCAGTTGTAGAAGGGGAGAGTGCTGGCTCATATCCCAGTTCATTGATGTTACCACATATGCTTCCACCCTGATCTCCTTGAAGTTCTTTATCACTCGGAACCCCATAGTTCAAATCGAAACTATCAGAAGCACGTGACGTCCATAGTCTTTCACCACTCAAACTACTGGTGCCCACTTCCGGATCATGAAAAGCCAATCCTTCAGCAGCACGATCACCTAGTTTCTTTCTCGGTGTCTCTACGGGGGAGGAACAATTCTTATCCAGGACTTGATGCATACGCATTAGCGAGTCATTTCTTATTAAACTAGGACTACCAGGAGATGATTCTAACAAATCATGCCTACTTCTTAAGAGATTCTTCCAATGCTGAGCTATATACCCAGCACCAGCAGCTGCAGCCACAACCCAAATATCCATATCCACTGCAATCCTCACAGCAGATATACTAACCTAGTTCTACAACCCGAATCTCCCTGTTAGAATCGTCTAAAACTTCTCCAACACTAAAACAAGATATAATCACAATGAACCAGAAGTCAATACTAAACCTCTTTGTTTTAATTCAAATGGGTATGAAAAGAACAAGAATTCCCTCAATTTCTCCAAGTGAAACAAAGACAAAGACAAACTTATCTAGGTTCACTAGAAAGGTAAAAAAGTTCTCTTCTTGATAAGCTATAACCCTAACTAAAAGAAGTGCAATCTGATGCACTAAAGCTCCCGCTATACGCACGGTCCAAAGAAGGGCCGGACCACAAGGGTCTATAGCCAAGAACCCTAATGCAAACCGAAAAAAAAGAGCGAAAAATCACCAAATGATATAAGATTACTCTTCAATCAACAATCAATGTCCAAACATATTCAATTTTCTATAGCCAGAAACACCAAACACAACTTGTCAAACCTGTAAAAACCTTAAGAACAATCACAAGCCATGCTCAACAACCACAACCAACAACCCCAATCCCTAAAAAGCACACCCAAAAACAATCCAATTAAAAAAAAACAAAAGAATCTAAAGGCTACCCATTTTAATGGAACAAATGAAGTACAAACCCCACCAATAAAAATAAACAACTATGCCACCACTATAAAGTAAAAGAACTGTAAGGTTGATGACAACAATAAATGAAAAAAAGAAAAAAGAATCTTGAAAATAATTAATTTTTTTTTCGGGGGGTGGGGGATAGAGAAAAGCTCACTCTTTTTTCACAGGTTGGTGAGAAAAAGGGTCACACAAGATTGGAGCATTTGTTGAAGATTGGGTCCTCCCCTCATTTTGCCCCCATATATTATCTAAAGAGAGAAAGGCCAAGGTTTTTACAGTAAACAAATTCTCCAATTGGATCAAAAAACATATGGTTTTATTTGGTGTTGGAATACTTTTATTGCCAAATGGAGATGATGATTATAGTGTGTACTAATTTTCTACTAGGTTTATTTATATGATCGACCCTTAAATTTATCATAATATTTATTTAAATACTCCAACTTAATCGTGTTTTACTTGAGAGTTAATATATAAAAATGACCCTAAATTTGATATCAAAGTATAACTTTGACCTTAAACTTTGATAGTGCACAAATATCACCTTTAACTATTCAAAACCTGAACAAATATAATGTCCGATTTTGCAACCCCATGCGTGAGTCTCACTCACGCCTACGTGGAAAGGTAATCCAATCACATGATACCACATCGTTAAAAGGATTGACTTGGAGAGAGATCATATTTATACAATTTTAACTAGTTAAAGGTCATATTTGTGTACTGTCGAAATTTTGGTTTTTGTGTTAAAACAACGTCGTGTTTATAATTATTATTATCATTATTATTATTATTATTATTATTATTATTATTATTATTGTTGTTGTTGTTGTTGTTGTTATTATTATTATTATTTATTTCTATAGTAGCAGCACCTAACTTTTTTTTAGTTTTAAAAAAAAACAGTCACTAGCAGGGATCGAATCCGCACAGTAGGCTTGAAGGAAGCGCCCAAGAAGAGCAAATAGCACCAATGGGCTATCTAAGTACCTTGTTTCATGTGGTTCAACATTAATATACGTACATAAATATATATTTTCTATTTTATATATATACAATGTAATATACATTCATTGTATTACTGTGCACGATTTATGAATTTTATACGAGCTTACCTAGAGTTTGACAATATTATTCATATTATTATCATTTTAGAGTAAATTACATTCTTTGATCACGATATATTATGTATTGTGATGATAATAATGCCCTTAAAATTAGCTTGCCCTTTTAATAAGTCATATAGATTGATTCAAATTCAACTTTATGTATTTTCCCCCATAATTACAAGGAGCTAAAAAAGATCTATTGAGAATTTCAACCAATGTCAATTTTTGGAAAAAAGAACTTGTCAACTGTTTGAAAGGTGAAATATATGTAAACTAGATATTTTAGCCCGTGCCACGGCCCAGCAGATGTTATTTGAGTTATTGCAAGAGAAAATTTCAGAAATAGCAATTATAAAGTCTTAATTGTAACTTTTATAGCAACAGTTTCATAATTACAAAAAATAACAAATTGTATTTCGTATTTAAGTAAACTGTTGCTATACAAATACACATACAACAATATTTATTGCCCTTGTTTTACTCAAATTAGTTAAGTTAAATACGGAATAATTATCCCATCTAATTGAATTCCCATAAATTACTCTTATTTATATTAGTAGATTCCTTTTCTAAATCAAACTCAAATATGAAGTTTATTATTTCCATGATCTTCAAAATTTCAAAATATCATTCTCTTATATCTCTGATTTTTTATTTTTTAATCTTTTTTTTTATATTTTTTTTCATTTCTTTCTTTCTACTTGATTTTCTCTCTTCTACTTCTCTTCTTTTTTTTCCTTTTTCGTTTTTTATTTATATTTTTCTTTTTTTGCTTTTTTTTTTCTTTTTTTATTTTTTTTTTTCTTTTTCTTTTTCTTTTTTTTTTTTAAAAAAAAAAATCGCTTTTATTTTTACACTTCTATTTCTAGTTTCTATTTCTCTCTTCTTTTTTTTCCTTTTTCACTTCTTTTTTTTTAGAATTTTTCTTTTTCGCTTTTTTTTTTCTTTTTTTCTTTACCCTTCTATCTCTATCTTTTATTTTTAAAAGACAAATATCTATATCGTATATACATATTCAAAAAATATACAAAATAAATAGACATACAGATCTACATATGTATTTACGGTAAAAAAACATACATATATATCTGCATTTGTATTTACAGAAATACATATCTGACTCACATGTATATATAAACATATAAGACACAAAATCTCTATAACAAAAATGACAATTATATACATATACATATAAGTAATAAAATATACATGATACATATCTTAAACAGTAAAAGAAAATAAATAAGTACATATGTTACCCTCTAAAATGAAATAGTATGTACACAAATCCAACACCTTATAAAATACATATAGCTCTGCATATGTATTTACAGAATGCATACCTGATCCATATGTATATTCTTATTTTATACGAGTTATCTTTGTATTTCGCAAATACATATGAAGATATACAGTATAGTTATGTTTGTTGCTGTTTAATATGAATATGATATGTATTTCGTAAATACATATGTATGTTTTGTACCGTAAATACATATCCAGATCTGTATGGTTATGTATTTTGTATGTTTTTTAAATATATGTATGTGATATACATATTTGTCTTTTCAATATAAAAGTTAGAGATAGAAGAGTAAAAAAAGGGGGGAAAAACAAAAATATATAAAAAAAACAAAAAAAAGAGAAGTGAAAAAGAAAAAAAAAGGAAGAAAGAGAAATAGAAGTTTAAAAATAAAAGAAAAAAGAAACAAAATAAAATAGAAAAAAGAAGAAGAAACAAAAATAGAAAAAGAAAAAAAAGATATGAGTAGGAAAAAAAAAGAAAAAGAAAAAAAAAGAGAAATAGAAGAGAGAAAAAATAAAGTGGAAAGAAAAAAAAGAAAAAGAAATCAAAATAAAAAATAGATGAAAAAAATAACAAGTAAAAAAAAAGTAGAGATATAAGAGAGTAAAAGATAGTAATGATGTTTTATTTTGAAATCTTGAAGATCATGCAGATAATTATTTTCAAATATGAAAAAAAAATGAAAAAGGAAAAAAAGTGGAGAAATAGAAGAGAGAAAATAAAGTGTAAATAAAAAATGAAAATAAAATAAAATAAGAAAATAAAATAAAATAAGAAAATAAAATCTTAAAAAAAAAAAGATGAAAAAAAGGGTAAAAGATATCGTTATATTTGGGGGAGGTGAAATAGTGGAGTGAAAATAGGAAAATGTAAAGTAGTGAGAGTAAGACATGCACTTGCCTAGTTAATGAGTAAAATAATGCTACCCTTGCTATAAATTGTAATTTTACAAAAGTGTTGCTATTTATTGTAATTATAGTCTTAAGTATGATACTTTATGTAATTTTTCCTTATTTCAATTCATGTAGCACAAGTAGCATTTAGAGTATAAAATATAAATTTTTAAATAATTTAAGTTGTTAATCATTGTAATTATAGTACCTTTTATATAATTATCAAACAATTTATGTTACTCGCTTTGTCTCAATTTTAGAATTTAGAGAGTCGATCAAATTTTTACTAATATATTTTTAAATATTTTAAGTTGTTAATCGTTGTGATTTATAGTATCTTTTAATGAAAATTCAAATAATTTATGTTATTTGCTTTATCGCAACTTATGTGACATTATTAGAATTTCAAAAGTCAATCATATTTTTTATTATATGTGTTTAAAATATTATAAGATGTTAATAGCTATGACTTATAATTATTTTTTTTTCATAAATTTTAAATATATAATACTTTACCAAAATAAATGAACAAAGTACTAAATTTTCAAATCGTGTTAAATTCGAAAACATCATTTGGATCAACAAATCATTAAATTAAAAAGAAAATGCATCTTTTCACCCCCGAACTTGTCGCCACAACTCACTTTAGCACTTAAATTTAGCTTCCATTTATTTACCCCCTTAACATTTTTAAAGTGAATTATTTTTACCCCTCAAAACTGAATACCACTCTCACGACGAAGAGTGCGCTACACACGCACCACGTCATTGCCAAATCAGTGTCATGTCATTTACCACGTAAGATTTTTATTTTTTTTTTAATAATCCCACACACTAATTTTTTATATTTTTTAATATACTATATATATATATAATATTATTTTATATATATATATATTTATTTATTTAAAAGAGTATATTTTATATAAATAAAATAGACCCCACCCCCCTTCCTTCCTTCTTCTTCACAACCCCCACCCCCTTTGTTCTTTCACAGCCCCCACCCCACCCCACCCCAAATCCTTCTACTTCTTCATTAGACAGCAACCCCCGTCCCCTCCCCTTCCTCCTCCTCCTCCTTCTTCTTCACATAAAAACACCACTTTTTCTATTTCTTTCACAATTACTACAAGTTTTTTCAATGAATCTTTTTCTTCATCAAATGCAAAATTAACATGAGCAAATTCATCAATGAACTAAATAAAAGTACATGATCACAAAAACACATCAATACACAAAATCTCAAATCCAAATTCTTTCACAGCCAAAACCCAAAATTTCAAAACTCCTGAATTTTCAATTTCTTACTAAAAAATGTCTACAGAAATGGCATAAACAGTCCGAAATTCGAAAATGGCATAGATGATATTCGCATGACATGAAATTCTTGTCCAAGAATCAAACTTGTTCATCAATCTTGAACCCTTTTTGATTGTCGAAAAATAAAATTTTGGATTAATTAGGACTTGATAAGAAGGGAATTACGAAGAAATGGGGTGAGGTTACGAAGAAGATGAAGAAATGGAGTGTTAGGGGTGGGGAAGGGGAGTGATGAAGAAGATGAAAATGTCTTTCATGAAGACATTTTTCTTTTAATGTTATATATATGTGTGTGTGTGTATGTATGTAATAATAATAATAATAATAATAATAATAATAATAATAATAATAATAATAATAATAATAATAATAAAGTGGTCTTTTAAAAAAAAAATATCACTCGCTCTTTTTTTTTTTGCCACGTCAGCTGTAGGGGGAATTTAATTCATTTGAAAGTTGTTAAGGGGATAAATAAATGAAAGTTAAGTTTAAGTGCTAAAGTGAGTTGTGACGACAAGTTCAGGGGGGAAAATGTCTTTTCTCTAAATTAAAACATTAAAACACGCGAACTATAAAATGCCAAAGCTATCCTTGAATTTATGTGACACAAATATAATTTAGATAATCAATCATATTTTTAATCTGTTTTACATATTTTAAATTGTTAGCTATTGTAATTTATAATTTTTTTTATGTAATTCTCAAATAATATATGTTACTCTCCTTGTCAAGTTTTTGTGGCATTGATAGTCAATTATATTCTTAAAATAATTCAAGTTTTTAATTATTATGATTTATAATACTTTTTATTCTATTCCAATTTAAGTGGCACTGAAATAATTTAGAGAGTCACCTAAATTTAATGATTGAAGCAGTAAAGCGGATATATCCGAAATGACTTATAATACCTAATTATAATTAGAAGTGACATAACAAAAATACTATAAAAAAATATTTGTGAAAAAAATTAAATGAGTCTCATATAAGATTTCATGTTAATTTAAAATATCAAGAACTAATTTATCATTTTATGTCAATTTTAGTTTTTATTAAATATTATTAATTCTTTAATACCTAAATGACTTATAATAAATAATTAGGGGTGATGTAGTAAAATTACGGTTGAAGCAGCTGAAGCAGACATGTCATTGTCTATTTTGTTTTTTATTAAATATTATTAATTTTCTTATATGTAAACGACTTACTATAATTAATTAGGGGTAATATAGTAAAATCGTGAAGCAAAAATACTTGTGAAATTTTTGTAAATGAATCTCATATAAAATGTCCTATTAATTTTTTAAAAAATTAAGAATTAATTTATTATTTATGTCTATTTTATTATTTATTAAATATTATTAATTTTTTAATACCTAGATGGCTTATAACAATTAATTAGATGTGATATATTAAAATTACGATTGAAGCAGCTGAAACAGACATGTCATAAATATCTATTTTACTTTTTTTATTAAATATTATTAATTTTCTTATATATAAATAATTTAAAGTAATTAATTAGAAATAATATAATAAAATCACGAAGCAACTGAAGCGGTGAAGAAGGAGGCATGTTGAAGAATAGCTGTCTGCTTCTTCAGACTTATTAACAGTAGTAATGCAATGTCACATTCTTGCAATTGTCAATCCGAAAGACCAGCTCTATATTTGTCATTAATATCTACTTTTCAATTCTTTAAAAAAAATTATATAATATCAACCTAAATCTTATAAAGATAAATAAACATTTGAAAGAAGGCCATGAGAACCGTGTGATTGGAATATTTTTTTTATGTATATTATATGTATTTCAAAAAATAGCTAACGTAACGGCTAACTTCTGTTTATTTATATATTTTTTTTTTTCTGGAGGGAGAGGGATTTTTATTTTATTTGTGAGGTCTCAACTTAATTGGAGCCATGGTATTCAAGAGTTGATAAAATCAACCTCAATAAGTACTAGTGCAGCAAGAACGATTTATCTGGTGTAATTCCACGAATGGAATTTGTGAACGCCGTGTAACGTATGCATTGCTCCTACCTGGGGTCGTTTCCGCTAGACCCTCGGCCAAGCTTGAAAGTTACGGTTGAATCATGAGATAATTTGGACAAAAATTTATCTCTTATGACCATTTATAAATTGAATAAAAGAATCATGATCTTCTTAGATCTCTTAGTCCTTAAATATAAAAAACGAAGATTTTCCGGTAAAAAGGAACTTAAAAAACAAATGCAAGTTTATGAAGAGCTACAGAATCAAATCTCCCGTGATTTGGGGTATTGACATTGTTTGGGGACTTACAATGTCCTCTAATTTCGCATCCGCAGTTAATTCCCTAGGAACTCCTGTCCCTTTTGTTTCCATGATAACTCAAACTCACAACCTCCGAGTTGGAAGTGAGGGTTATTTACCATCTGGGCAACTCCCTCTTACTTAATTCATCACATCATATTTTATGTTTACTTATCAAGCACTTGACAAATATATTATGAGGGAAAACATTTTCTCCTAGTTTCCTACCAAACACACCCAAAAAAAATCAACGACGAAGAAATTAAAGCCCCTATTAAAAGTGGAGTTAAAGACAGGTTGTCACGTTGTGGGGATCTAGCTAGCAGCTGGGCATTCCTCTCTCATGGGTTGTAACGAACTTAGCAGGACAAAGGGACCATTACTATTCACCTCTTTTTGCTAAATGACAAGTGTCAGAGATGATTCCATCTTGCATCAGAACAAAATACCAAGACTTATCGTACGTACCATAGGAACAAGAAACAAGTTACAATTGACAACATGATTATTTTGAGAGAATGAAATATCATTGGTACCACACCAGCTTGATTGAGTTTGACACTTGCTATCAAGAAATATCTTGGTTGCTTTTCCAAACAGATTTGGTATTTTAAACAGTGATATTATTTCCAAACATAAAACTTAGCAACTCACAAATTATAAATAGTAGTAGTACTAGTAGTCCAGAACACTGCAGTTTTTTTAGGCGGGGAAGTTTATGTGGCCGCCTAAGCATTTGAAAAAGCTAATGTACTACGAGAGGATTTTGGCTGCTCCTCTGTCGAATTATCTATCACATAAGCTATTATCACAATTCCAAGTTCCAACATGTTTTTATTAGAAAGAAAATACAAACTCGTTTTCGAGAATCTTTAAATTTTTTCCTAAAAAAACAAAAAGAAACTTCTAAGAAAAGAATGTAATCACCCAGTCCTTTCTGATATGAAAGCCCCCCCACCCCCAGCCAAAAAATGGCAACGTTGACAACAGAGTAGCAGAAAAGAGGATCTACCATAGTTATCTGCAGCTGATTAAGAGTGATCTCCAGTTTCTTTATCAAAGATTTTGCAACAATAGATTGTAGTAAGAAGTATGACATTTGTGTGGTGTAAAAGAATTCACTGTTGCTAATATTGCAAGAGCTCATCTTCACTGCTGTTAAGCTGAAAAGAAAACCTAAACTAAACTGATGCGCTAAATGCTTTTTTTTTTTATCAGTAATCGTGCATTAATACTCTTCTCACATCTACAAAATTAAGTTCCAACTTGAGCTTATTTCAGACAAGAACAATCATCTAAGCATGCACTTTCATAGGTCTCCACTTTCGTTCTGAAGAAATTGGGTTACCTTTGCAAGTACCAATATAAACTATATGTATGTTGATATAGTCGAACTGTCATGGTTGTAAATGTTTCATAGCCATTTTTTTAGGCTAATAGAATCACTTTATTCTGGACTTAAATATCTTACATAGGGAAGAAACATGATGAAAAGGTACGGGTTTCAGAGTACAGACCAAAAACATGTATATTAAAGCAAAGGGGCTTTTCAAGAAAATTTTCTTGAACAAGTTACGGCCATTCAGGCCCCGTAGCCAAAAAAAAAATGAAAAGGTATTTGTGACTACTTTGAAACAGCGAAACCAATTTGTTTCCCAGAAATAAAGTTAACCAGGAGATTATTCAAAAAACAAAACTGATAAACGGTCAACTCAGGGTGCTAGGAAAGACTACAGACTTTTGTTGTCTCCGTCAGAGAAAGCAGTGGCTAATCCAATTAACCCTCCAGTGCTGATGCTCCTGATATGATCTCTATCAGTTCTGTGGTGATAGATGCTTGACGGGTTCTGGTTTACAGAAAAATTAGAGAAAGACTGGTTAAAATGACAGGTAACAAAGAACTAATTAATTTTCTAAATTATATGTTGTTATCCTCATAATTATACAGATGTCAACTCTGTAAATCATGACATATCAGCAGCCATTGGCCACTGTAAGTGGTGTATACAAAGCCGGTAGTTTAGCTAATCTGCATAATGATGGGTCATCAATAAAGATCACAACAATTTGTTTGTAGGTTCGTAACTGCATAAATGTAGATATGCATGTGCAATTATTAGGGCACTTTTGAGGAATTTTATTTAGTTAAATGTTTTTCTCTGGAGCATCCATGTGCATGCCAAGTTTGAGTGAGATAAACATGTCTTTCTGTTCGATTGAGTATGCATGTATGAGAGCTTGGCAGTGCAAATGCGTGTGTGATAGACAGAGTGAAAAGTAAGACCTGTTGTAAGTAAGAGTGAGACGATCAAGCATGTCGCCAGCATTTCTGCTTGAACTATCCATAGCAGACATTCTTGCTCCTTGCTCACTAGTAGCGTTCTCTAGAACTGCATTGAACATAACCTGGAAAAGACATTGCCATTTACCCGATTTTAGAACACTCCAATATCATTTTTCATCACCTTGAAGGAAATCATTTTATTATCCGTCAATATATCTATTTGAAACATGGTCAAGACTAATTTCATTCACCCACTATCAAATCAGTACACTACAGCCATTTAGATGCCGTGAAGATCAATAACAAGCTTATTAGAGGATCCTAACACTAAAATGGCAAAACTTACGCATGAAAACTGAAATTCGGCGAGGTTCTGAAGAACTTCACCCTTTGTCTCAGCACCTTCAACTTCGTATAAATCCAACTCTCCAAGCTTTCCACCAGATTCAGCTTCCCTCTCCACAACCTGCATTAAACCACAAAGAACTAGTTTCAAGAAACAGATACTCAATAGAAAGAAACATAGTGAACAGCAAGATCTTCCAGTTTAGACACCTCTGGAGATAAAATAGTGGACACTGTTGGTAAAAATGAGACAACTGACTGGAATTTATTATAAACAATCCTCAGTGCATCAAATTCGACATTCTTCAAGATGTCATCTGCAATCACAGAAACCTGCAAGAGGAATGGCATATATCAGTAGATGGAAAAAGTTAGAGAAATCAATATAAATAGCTGTTGCTGTATTCTTTCAGTGCATAGGTATTGAAGCCACCTAAGATTTTCATTTAATTCACAGAAATTTGAGGTTGCAATGGTGCAATCAAACTGCTTTTAAGGAAAAGCCAAGTTTGTTTTTACACATGTAGAACTGACAAGAATGAAAATCTGCCAAAGTTGATATTCTGAAAAACGAAAATAAAGGTGAATGAGACATAGCTCTCAAAATATCTACTATTTCTACAAGAAAATGCAACACATAGATTATATCACAGATTCATGTACAAATCAAACCAAAAATAATGTGAGCCTTTATTACATGGAATTGGCTAATGATCTGGTTAAATAAGGTGTGTGCCAAGTATCCTTATACAAAAAAAGGTGTGTGCTAAAATGTGTGCAAGTATCCTTATAAAAAAGGTGTGCAAGTATCCATATAAAAGAAAAGGTCTGTGCAAGTACCAGATAAATCTAAGTGCAGTTCTTTTGCTTAATTATAATTCGGGTAAATACAGTCCTAGCTAATTTGCCTGTATGTTTGAACATCATGCACAAAGTAAATCACCAATGCCACGCCAGCGACAACAGTACGCTAAGGCAAATGAAAAATCCATGTAGCAGAGAGTAAGCCTACAGCCGCACGGTCTTAAGCAAAGAGTTGTCAACAATAAGGAAAAAAAATAGTGTGTGCTTCACACAAAATTGTAATAAGGAAGATGTAAAACTTCATAACCTGTGTGTAGTTAAGAGGATTTTTCTGCAACTCAGTCATGATCAGTTCAATGTCCTTTTTCGAATCTCGCACCAGCTGAGCCTTTGCCTTTTCCCCCAAGACAACATACTTATTTTCCTTTTCAGGACCTAGCAATTACAAATAAAGCAATACTAAAATAATTCCTCAAGAAATAGATATACTAATATTATTAAACAATCTTGCATTTTACCAGAATTCAACTTATGCAGAGCCCTGCTTATCTTGACAGATGTAGAATTGATTCCACCACAAAGACCTTTGTCTGAGGAAATGGTAATAATAACATTCTTCTTGACATCAACACCTGAAGAAAACGTTAAGACGTGTAACCAACCAAAGATTGAAATCTTATTGACTGCTTAAAGTTGACGGCATCAAATTTAAAAACCCAGGTTTAGCTAAAGGTATCTCAGAAAGTCTCATCAACAACATGCATTTCCACAAGATGATCATTTAGTTGTTGCATCAAATACAAAGAACATTGGCATTGGGCTGCAAAAATCAACAGGCAGAGAGGGGAGGACAATTTTATTTTATCCTTTTTCCCACATTTATGAAGTATCTCAACTCAAAATATTCTGGGAATGGACATTCCCACAAGGTGATTCATCCTCTCCTTCTGCCACTTTCTCTCACTAACTGATTCAAGAATTTGGTAAGATCCAGACAATCTAATCATGAACTTACTAGGAGTGTCACCAAGAAGTGCAGTAAATGGCTGCCATAGGCCACGAGAATTTTCAGCTCTAGTTTGAATAGCTCTAAGCTTTGAAGCAGCAACCATCTTCATAGCCTTCGTAATCTTCTGAATATTTTTAACACTCTTCATCCGGTTTCTGACTGCCCAAGGGAATGCTCAATGTGAACACTTAATGTAGAAACAAGAAAATTGGTAGAAGTTCAAGTGAACATAGGAGTGACAAAGGAAAGTGGGGTGCATCAAATGGTTACAGCTATCTCTTACCAACTTGAGTTGAAATACATCGAACTCCTGACAAAACCGGTTCCCTGCATAAAAATGTAGGTCATAAAAAAAAAGAGTAGAAATGCTATGAAATAGAACCGGGTTTTTTAAAAAATAGAAAAAAAAAAAGGTGGTGGTGGGGCGGGGGACAGGCTATTGGATAATATATAATTTTAAGCCAAGGTGCTGGGATGAGCCTGTTAAAGATGCAGATAAGGAGATCATCACTCTTCTGTTGATGCATAAAGGGCCCATGGAACAAATTCCGTGTCAGAGCAATAACCCTCATAAACCATTCAAAAGAATTCAACAACAACATACCCAGTGTATTCCCCAAAAGCCGGGTCTGGAGAGACTAAAGTGTACGCAGTCCATACCACTACCTCAGAATGAAGTAGAGAGCAGTAATAGATTTTATTTGAACTACAACCATTTCTACAAATGTTCTCATTTCTGTTCCAAGAAACTCTTGTCTGTTTGGATTGACTTATTTTAGGTGCTTTAAAGCCAAAATAGAGCACCTTTTCCGAGTTTGGGTAAGATAAAAAAGTGTCTTTGTGTACTTACTTTCAAGTCAAATTAACAAAAATAAGCCAAAAGCTATAAGAGGATGTCTAACTTATGACTTATGCTTACAACCCATAAGTTATAAGCCCATCTAAACAGGCTATCAACATTTTGTAGTTTGTACTTTCCAAGTTCCAAAATCACTATCCAAGCTCAGATCAAGTCAATTAGTCTATATGAGGGCAAAATTTAAGCCAACCTCTTTCTTTCTGCCCAAATAGATAGTATATTCTTAAATCTGAAAAAAAGAGAAAAACATCCAATCGTGACAAGTATATAATCATTTCACCAACAAATCTTAATCCAGTGGACTTCATACAAGCTTTGCCAGCATAAACCATCAATTTTTAGGATTTTGATCTGCAGACCACTTTCGAAAAAAAAGGAGGTGAAGCGACAATACGTTTTTGCTTTTGTCCTGCTTATTAGATTGAATAAAAAGCAAGTTACCTCCTTTGACTGAAGAGAAAAGGCAAAATACATCCAGGTCAAGGATGACAACGCGAACAGTGCTAATACCTAGAACCAAATTACTTCACTAACTGAAGAATAAAAAGAAGAGTCTTCGTTTGAAAAAGTCAAGTTTTTAATTGGCTTTGCTTGCTTCCTTAAATAATCAAATCAAGTTTCAAGTCAGTAAGGTCAATCATCTCAGAGGAAGAAAATAAAGGCGGAATGAATATCGACCCAGTAAAAAGGGAATGCTGGAAAATGAGCTTCAAGCTTGAAATTCAGATTCCACTTAACTTTTAAACAAAATCTAAATGTTGTTATCCTAAACAGTAGTGAGGTAATTTCAACCCTAAAGTCGCAGCTGAGACTTCATCACCGATAAATATGCCCTTATACAAAACAAAACAAAGCAATTGCCATCTGGTACTAGTATCCTAACGGTTAATAGAGTTAAAGTCGCAACATTGGAGAACCAATATGCAAATTCCTCCATCCATCCTATCTGCGAAAACCTTGGTCGACCTAGGTGCACACTAGCTAGCTCTAACACCACCATTACGAAAACAACAACAAAACAGAGCAATCAATCAATAAATAAATTTCCACTCTGCCTCAAATTAGCTGGTATCATCTCTACTTAAGGCTGTATACAATAGATCTTTGTGCTCCGTCCCTTCCCCAGATCCCACACATAACAGGAGCTTTAAAAATGATTAAAATAAACAATAATAGTAACAGTTTTAGGGGAAAAAACTAAAACTTACTCGTAAGGAACGAGAGAAGAACGAAGAGCATTGGCAGGATTGGGAGAAAGTAGAGGTGTAGCGAAACGTCTTCCTTCACGCCTCAATGCCGCCATCGCCATTTTGAATCTGATCGGTGTCTTCCTTGATCGACGAAAATTGGTCTAGGGTTTACAGTTAGCTTGAAATGTGAGTACAAGGATCCGAGTCGCTCGCTGGGTGAGTGAACACTTATACGGGACCCGACTGCCTTTTAACGCTGATGATACGACGTCGTTGGCTGTTTCGCTGCCGAATGGGTCAAAACAAAAGTTTTACAAGGCCACCATTCAGCGTCTTTGATAAAAAAAAATTATTGTATATATTTACTAAGTAATATATTTATTAGGGTCGTAAATATGTCAATATAGTATTTAAATAGCTATAAATTTTAAAATTGTATTATTTTAAATATATCAAGATAGTTACACTAGGAAATGTCGTCATTATATAAGTGTAACAAAAAGTTTAAATTTTATACATTCAAAGTAAGAGATTTATTCTTTTTTGAACTTACATTGATATTATTTTTTGAAAAATAGAACGAGTTCTTTCACCTCATTTTATAGATACTTGAATGGACACAAATATTGTAGAAAGAAATAACGAAAATGGTGCATATTATCTTAGAATTTAAAAGATGTTATCATGCTTTTGTTTTCAAGATTAAGATATAAGAGTTGTCATTTTTCTTAAAACAAATTAAAAAATAATAATGTCATACAAAAGGACACATATAAAGTGCTAACTAATTAAGGTCAGACTTTTTTATAACGTCACTTTATTTTAATGATATTTCATTATAGCGGTCTAATCTTCTCTTAAATCGATTTTTCACGTTATATTTTATTTCTCAATAACAACATTTTATCTATAACAACAATAACATTTGATATAACAGTACACTCTTTGTAAAACTACATCTCTATAACAATATATTCAAATATTATGAAATAATATTTTATAAGAAATATATTATGTACAAAACAAAATACCAAAATAGTTATGGTAATCACCATTAAGGTCTTGCATACAAATGATATTTAAATGATGCACATCAATTATTTCATAACTTCACGAGGAAAAGACTATTGATATTTATCTTTTTTATATGCATATTCTTTCAATTTTTGTATACATTTGTTTATAACAGTTAAATGAAATTTGAATATATATATATATATATATATATATATATATATATATAACACCTCTTTATAGCATACATGAAATTTTCTACCAAAAGTTGCCACTATTAAGAAGTTTGACTGTACTTGTTTGAAAAACTTCACCTTTTGCTTTACTTAATTGTTACATATTATGTGAGATTGTTTTGTTTTACATTCAAAACGATGTGCATTATTGTTGTCAATCCTCCAAGTTTACTAGATTATAGATTCAAGGTATTTAAATTTTTCTTTTTTGGACATAACTTCACTTCATGTTTGCGTTGGTGATGGACGTGTTGACGCGGAGTATTCAAGGTGAGGTGCCTTGGTGTATGTTATTTGAGGATGATGTAGTGCTGATTGATGAGACGAGGGGGTGTGTGAATGAAAAATTAGAGGTATGGAGGCAAACCCTAGAATCTAAGGGGTTCAAGTTGAGTAGGTCCAAGACGGAGTATTTGTAGTGCAAGTTTAGTGACTTGAGGCAGGAGGACGAAGTGGTGGTGAGGTTGGATGCCCAAGATGTTTGTAAGAGGGATAGCTTTAAGTATCTTGGGTCTTTGATTCAGGAGAATGGAGAGATTGATGAGGATGTCTCTAATCGTATTAGAGCAAGTTGGATGAAGTGGAGGCTCGCCTCAGGAGTGTTGTATGATAGGAAGGTGCCCCTTAAGCTTAAAAGCTAATTCTATAGAGTGACAGTCTGCCCAGCCATGCTGTAAGGAGCGGGAGTGTTGGCCTGTCAAGAACTCCCATATTCAAAAATTGAAGGTGGCGAAAATGAGAATGTTGCGTTAGATGTGTGGGTTTACTAGAGGGAATAGAGTTAGAAATGAGATTGTCCGGGAGAAGGTGGGAGTGGCTTCGGTGGAGGACAAGATGCGGGAAGGAAGACTGAGATGTTTTGGGCATGTGATGAGGAGGGGCAAGGATAGCCCAGTTCGTAGGTGTGAGAGACTAGCTTTGGATGACTTTAGGAGGAGTAGAGGTAGGCCGAAGAAATATTAGAGGGAGGTGATTAGACATGACATGGAACAACTTTAGTTTACCGAGGACATGACCCTAGATAGGAAGGTGTGGAGGCGCGGATAAGGGTAGAAGGCTAGGATGAGTGCATGGGTTGTAGCAAGTAGTTAGGAGAGTCCCTGTTTAGTCGGGTTAGTAATCGTAGGATTGTATCAATAGGTAGGAAACGCTAGTCAGGAGAGTTTGGGTGTGGTGGGTGGCTTTGGTCTGTGAGTGTAGATTACTACTAGGCGGGTGTCGTATTTCATATTTCTTATTTCTTATTGCTTATGACTCTTAGTTCTCCTATTCCGTATTGCTCTGAGTTCTATTTTACTATTTCTAGTTTTTTACTCCTGTTAAGCCACCCATCTTGCTTCACGTTTCATCACGACTTTATTTGCTATTCTTTATCTTGAGCCGGGGGTCTATCGAAAACAGCCTCTCTACTTCTTCAGAGGTAGTGATATGGACTGCGTATATTTTACCCTCTCCACATTGGCCTTGTTGTTGTTGTTGTTGTTGTGGAGATAACTTTACTTTCAAAGCTGTTGAAACAAAGCTCTCGTAAGTGTATTGATCCTTCACTTTCAGTTTGGTTCATGCGTTACGTCACTGACTTACACTCCAAATTGTTGTACTCCTACTTAACTTGAAAACATTAGATTTTGGGGTATGTCTGCAAACGTCCCGTCTAACATTTACTTCGTTGCATGTCTCTTTGATTGATGTTGTGTCGTCTACAAATAACATAAATCTAATAAGTCAAACATAAACATAAACACATCATAATCGACAAGTGTTATGCGTTGCCCCTAATCATTCTTACACGAATGCAGCTCAAGACTCCAAATATTTATATGGAATCTCCTTGAAAACTTTATCATGTGTTTTTTCGAGATTAATGAACAATATGTATATGTTTCTCTTCTTGTCTCTATACTCTTTCAGTAATCTCCCTACAATGCAAACTAAGATGAATGACTTCTGTAATTAATCACTCCAACATGATTTCAAGTTAGTTCTTTGAGATAATCACACAGATCCTTCTTTTCATCTTGATCATCCTATCTCAAACTTTCTCAGCATGGTCTGGTAACCTAATTCCTTTGTAATTATTGCAATTTAGAGTATCACTTTTATTTCTGTACAGTAAAATGGTTGTATCCATCTCTACTTCTTTTAGCATCTTAGTCGTTTTAAAAATGACACGAACAAATCAGTTAGTCATTTCAATTAATCTAATTTGTTTGTGTCATTTCAACCTTCTACAACGATGTTGTTTGGCGGGTTCGTTCTTTTCCTCCTCAACCTTCACGGACATTATGCACTTATAATATTCAGAAATTTTACGATTATCATGTTGCTTCTACTCTCTTAGCATGCCCTTGCTTATTAAATAGTGTATTTTTCCATTTTAATCCTTGATGCACTTCGCTCAATTCAAGTCAGAAGTCCATGTTTTTTCCTGCATTAACATACTTATACAACTTATTAACTTTTTGTTAAACTCCTAAAGAATAATGTCTAAAGTAATTTATGTTGAAATTTTATCTTGAGTAAATATATCAAATTCCTCCTCAACTTGTCAGCAAAACTTACTTTAAGCTCTAAACTAATCGGACAATTTTTTACCCCTTTAACAACTTTAAAGTAAATTAATTTCAACCTCAAAATCAAAATCTCACTCTCACAACGGAGAGTGCACTGCATAAGAGCCTAGTCATTGCCAAATCAGTGTCATATCACATAAGAAATTCTAATTTTTTTTTAAAAAAGTAATCCCACACACATACTTTTTATATATTTAATATATATATATATATATATATATATATATATATAATATACTTTTTAAAAGCTAGACTGATACCAATAAGATAGACAAGTTGATATAATATAGCTAGATAGATAATAATAGGTAATATAGACAGACAATAATAAAAATAAAATGAGAAAAGACATGTTTTCCCCCCTGAACTTATCCGCTAAACTCACTTTAACACTTAAACTTAACTTCCGTTTATTTACCCCCTTAACATCTTTAAAGTGTATTAATTTCACCCCTTAAACTGACGTAGAATTAAAAAGAAAGAAAAAAAAAAAAGAAAAACACCTTTTTCTATTAAAAAACTGATATGGTCCCACTTTTTTTAATTATATATATATATATATATATAGAAACTCACCCCTTATCTCTCACCCCACCCAATCTTCATCTTCTTCATAAGCCCTACCCCCTCACCCCTCACCCCACCCCGTTTTCTTGTATTTCTTCTTACACCCCACCCCAATTCCCTTTCCCCTTTTCGGAACTCTCCATCTCCACTTCTTTTATCTTCATTAATTTCTTCAAGAAAAAAAAAAAATGTGTGTGGAAAGTTATGAATTTTAATGGGTTAGAAAATAATTTTGAAAAATAAAATCTTTCAATACATGATTGTTGAACTAGATTACTTATGTGAATTTTCAAGAAATTTGTTGTTGCATTTATGAGATTGCCTTTTGTATCCATCATTATTGAACCTTAAAAAAGCTTGAAGACAAAAAAAAAAATAAGTGTCGAATTCATGGTTGATGTTCAAATTGATTATTAGAGGCTTCTGATGATGATGTGAAGTTGTACTTGAATTTTGAGTTTGATTGGTATGAATTTTTCTAGTTTAATTTTGTATCCGTCATTGTTGAAGCTTGAAAAAGCTTGAAGACAAAAAAAATGAGTTCGTTGAATTCAAGATGAGATTGATGTCGAAATTGATTATTGAAGTTTTCTGATGATGTTGTAAAGTTGTACTTGAAATTTGAGTTTGATTGGTATGAATTTTACTAGTTTAATTTTGTATCCACCATTACTAAACCTTTAAAAAGCTTGAAGACAAAAAAAAAATGAGTTTGTTGAATTCATGGTTGATTCCAAATTGATTATTGAGATTTTTTAATGATGTTGTGAAGTTGTAGTTGAAATTTGAGTTTGATTGGTATGAATTTAGCTAGTTTATATTGAAATTTGAAACCCAAAAATGAAAAACTCATACATGGGCAATGTTGAAGATGACAGACGACGGCGGGGTGGGTGAGGGTGGGGGGTGGAAATGTATGTGAAAAAAATATTTTTTTAATATATATATATATATATATATATATGAAATTATTTTTAAAAAATACTTTTCTTGTGTGGCTCCGACATGGCAGTGACGTGGCGCTGATTTGTCGGCGTGTGTGCACACCTCCCGTTGTGAGAGTGGTATTCAGTTTCGAAGGGTGAAATAAATACACTTTAAAGATGTTAAAGGGGTAAATAAACAAAAGTTAAGTTTAAGTGTTAAAATGAGTTTGGAGGACAAGTTCGGGGGGGAACATGTCTTTTCTCAAATAAAATAGATAAATGATTATAATAAAGATAGATAAGTAATAATAGATAGATAATATAAACAAAAATAGTAGCTAGCAATATAAGTCTATATATATATATATATATATGTATGTATGTATTTGATTACTTGTTCCATTTTAGATCACTAAATTACTAAGAAAAAAAATTAAAATAAAGACCTCCTGTTCTATTTATAGAAAAAAATAGAAATATTTAAAGAATTTCTAATTAAAGAAGAACTAAGATAATTAATTAATTTAGTTTGGAAAAAAAATTAAGAGAAAGAGGAGAATTTATATAAGAGCAATATATAGTTAGAAAGTTCTACTAACTAAATAAAATGGAAATAAGTATAATGGAAATAAAATCGAATTCCAGTCGATGAATCTTGTAATGAGATATGCCCTACAATAAACCAATAAACAAAGCCAAACTAGGCGGTTCGACCAAAATGAATTCTTGTTTTGACTAATATAGTTATGGATGGCTTGACAATTCCGATTCGAATCGACCAATTGAATCCGGTATATTTTCCACGTTCATAGGAGTGTGTTTATGTTTCTACTTTACGAATATGATTTTTTTGGGGGGCTGAGGGTGTATATATATATATATATATATATATATATATATATATATATATATTAAATAGACCCCTCCACCCCCCACTCCTTCTTCTTCACACCCCCCACCCCAATTCTTCTTCTTTTTCTCCAGCAGAGTCCCCACCCCTCTCTTTCTTCTTCTTCACAGTCCCCCAACTCGCCCAAATTCCTTCTTCTTATTCTTCAGCAGACCCCCTTTCCCGTTCCTCCTTCTTCTTGAAATAGCCCCACCCTTTTTTCTCCTCCTTTCTCCATTGTTGCAAGTTTTTCAATGAATTTTTTTTCTTCATCAAATGAAAAATTGACTTGAATTAACTTGAGCAAATCCAACAATGGACTAAATACAAGTACACGATCACAAAAACACATCAATACACAAAATCTCAAATCAATTCAAAATTTTTCCTCCATTAAAATATAATTTCAACCTTCAATTCTAACTCCCTCAACATTTTTAACAATCAAAATTAACAAGGAATTGACAAATATTCCGATTCATTGTTGGAAAAAAGAAAAAATTAAATTCAATGTTATAACAATGTGCTAGGGGTGAGGGTGGGGGGTGAGGGGAACGAGAGGCGGGGTTGAAGTAGATGAAGAAGATGTTATATATATAAAGAAAGAAATTTTATAAAATTTTAAAAGTGGACCCCATTTTTTTCACGTTATTTACGCGTTGATTTTTAAAAAAATTGTCACGTCAGCAATTAGGGTGGTAAGAAATTCAGTTGAAAGTTCTTAAGGGGAGTAAATAATTATAAGTTAAGTACTAAAGTAAGTTTTTGCGACAAGTTGAGCGGAGAAATGATGTATTTTCTCTTTTATCCTTTTAATCAAAATCTATTTTTCAGATCGAAAAAGGCTCAAAAATAACTCCAAACTATCTGAAATAGCTCAAAAATGACCCTCGTTAGATTTTTGGCTAAAAAATATCCCTCCGTTAAATATTTGACTAAAAAATACCCCTTCCTCTAATGAAATTCGAAAAAGGATAAAAAATACCCCTGAACTATCTGAAATGGGTTAAAAATACCCCTCTGTTAAATATTTAGCTCAAAAATACCCCTCCCCTTAACGAAATTAAATTATTTCAATTGAATTAAACCCTAACTTTAACTTTTTAATCCTAACACTTTAATTTTTTTCATAAAAGTATTTTTTAAATTTAAAAATAAGATAATGAAAAAAGGTATTTGAATTATAATATAAATTGGTTGAATTTGATTTGAAAAATAAACATACATTTATTCTAAAAAGGTATTTTCACTTTACATCTTTTTAATCTTTAAAGAAATTAACGAAATATAAATTAACAAAATTAATGAAATATAAATTTCTACTTAAAGAAATTAACGAAATAAAAATTAAATGATGAACTTTATATAATTTAGCAAAATAATCGAAATAATTTAATTTCGTTAAATACCCCTCTATTAAATATTTGGCTCAAAAATATCCCTCCCCTTAATGAAATTAAATTATTTCGATTGAATTAAACTCTAACTTTAACTTTTTTAATCCTAATACTTTAATCTTTTACATAAAAGTATTTTTTAAATTTTAAAATAAGATAATGAAAAAAAGTATTTGAATTATAATATAAATTGGTTGATTTTGATTTGAAAAATAAACATACATTTATTCTAAAAAGATATTTTCACTTTACATCTTTTTAATCTTTAAAGAAATTAACGAAATTAAAATTTCCACTTAAAGAAGTTACCGAAATATAAATTAAATGATGAACTTTATATAAATTAACGAAGTAATTGAAATAATTTAATTTCGTTAAATACCCCTCTGTTAAATATTTGACTCAAAAATACCCTCCCTTAATGAAATTAAATTATTTCGATTGAATTAAACCTTAACTTTAACTTTTTAACCCTAATACTTTAATTTTTTTAAATAAAAGTATTTTTTTAATTTTAAAAATAAGATAATGAAAAAAAGTATTTGAATTATAATATAAATTGGTTGAATTTGATTTGGAAAATAAATATACATTTATTCTAAAAAGGTATTTTTACTTTACATCTTTTTAATCTTTACAGAAATTAATGAAATATAAATTAACGAAATATAAATTTTCACTTAAAAAAATTAATAAAATATAAATTAAATGATGAACTTTATATAAATTAACGAAATAATTGAAATAATTTAATTTCGTTAAGGGATGGGTATTTTTGAACCAAATATTTAACAGAGGAGTATTTTTGACCCATTTCAGATAGTTCAAGGGTATTTTTGATCTTTTTCCGAATTCCGTTAGATGAAGGGATATTTTTGAGCCAAATATTTAACGGAGGGTATTTTTGAGTCAAAAATCTAACGAAGGGCATTTTTGAGCTATTTTTAGATAGTTCAGAGGTATTTTTGAGCCTTTTCTGTTTTCAGATTGATACGTCCCTTAACAAATTAATCATTACAAAAATTAAATAAGTAAAATAGAATAACTAAGTTTTTTTTTCATACTACCTCAAAATAGACACGAGTTGGGATATTTTAGTTTCATCAAGTTAACTATTTACATTCCAAATAGAAACTAAAACAAAGTACGAAATCGGAATTACTTATGATTTAATATTTAGCATTTATTAAATTATACTACTTCCGTCTCAAATTATTCGTTCCAAATTTTTTAATTTGATTTTCCATTTTACTTATCTTTTTTTATTAATCAAGAAGAGACAATTTTTTTTTTCATGTTTTACCATTTGAACTAATTATTTTTTCTTTAAATTGAAATGTAAACATCATTTAATAAGAGTACTATGATAAATTAATCATGTTATTAATTATTTTTTTTAATCAATGTGTCATCTCAATTTAGAATGGGTACGGTGGGACGGAGGAGTATCTACACTCATTTGTTATCAAATTCATATTGAAATAAGTTCTTCAATCCTAATCCATTTTGAAGTTCTTATGCTAATCAAATTTGATTTTCTAGTATTATATAAGGGAGGTTATTGAGCAAAGTTTCAAACTTGTATTATACAATTTGACATTTTTGTTTCCTTCTTATTATCCCTTGTTTAAGCCGATCACCAAATAAAATAATTCTGTATTTTATTCGTATAATTTACCAGCCATGTTTTGGAGAGGTTTGTTGGAGTCCGTTTTAAATATCGTACAATTTCCCCTACCAGCCAAACAGCCCCTAAGCGACCAACCTCCTTTTTCCCCATTGAAAAACCCTAATAACGCTAATCAAACAGAAGGAAAGAAAACTAATCGTTCTTTCCCGGCGGCAATGGCGGCTGAGGCGGCGGAGAAACGATGCTTATATGAGATCCTCGGCGTTAACCGCGACTGTACCGCCGACGAAATCCGGTCCGCCTACCGGAAGCTCGCCCTGCAACGCCACCCTGACAAGCTGGTCCGATCAGGCGTACCGGAATCCGAAGCTACAGCTGCATTCCAGGAGCTTGTGAACGCATACGAGGTTCTCTCCGACGCGCGTGAGCGCGCGTGGTACGATTCGCATCGATCTCAGATACTCTTCTCCAATTCCGGTCCGTCGAGTTCGGGAAATTCCGGTTCTGTTCCTAACCTGTTCTCGTTCTTTTCGAATTCGGTGTATTCTGGATATTCCGATAAAGGGAAAGGATTCTACAAGGTTTATGGTGATTTATTCGAGAAAATATATCAAAACGAATTGAATTTCGCGCGGAAATTAGGTACGGAGTTTCCGAAGGAAGCTCCTTTAATGGGGAATTTGGAGAGTCCGTACGCTCAGGTGACGGCATTTTACAGCTATTGGTTTGGTTTCGTTACAGTGATGGATTTTTGTTGGGTTGATCAGTATGATGTTATGGCGGGACCGAATAGGAAGTCGAGGAGAGTGATGGAGGATGAGAATAAGAAGCTGAGGAAGAAGGCGCGGAGGGAGTATAATGAGACGGTTAGAGGATTGGCGGAGTTTGTGAAGAAGAGAGATAAGAGAGTGATTGATATGCAGATGAAGAGGAATGAGGAAATGGAGAAGAAAAAGGAGGAGGAACGGAAGAGAAAGAAGGAGCTCGAGAGAGAGAAGGCTGAGAGAGCGAAGAAGTATGTAGAGCCAGAGTGGTCGAAAGCTGAGGAGTTAGAAGATGATGGAATTGAGGAGGAATCGGATGAGGACGAGAAGAAGAAGGTTGATGGGAAGGAATTGTACTGTGTGGTGTGTTCGAAGAAGTTCAAGAGCGAGAAGCAGTGGAAAAATCACGAGCAGTCTAAGAAGCATAAGGAAAAGGTGGCAGCTTTGAGAGAAGCTTTTGATGACGAAGATGATGAGTATGCTGAGTTGGCTGAGTTGGTGGAGGATGGGGCAAGTGAGGATATAGATGATGGGGTGGATGAGTTAGCGGAGCGTTTAGAAAGTAGTACACTAATTCAAGAAGATGAGCGTGAGGATGATGAGGTTCAGAGCAGCGAAGAAGATGAGACCACTAATTATCAAAGCGGCTCTAATTTAAAGAGAGCGGTTGATGAACTTGGATTAGATGATGATGATGAAGCTAGTGTACTTGAAGCTATGATATCTGGCCGCAAAAGTAGGAAGAATGCAGGTTCAGGTGGCAGTCGTCAAACTCCAACAAAGAATGTTCAGGGTGAATCTGGTAACGATGAAATGGACTTCATGGAATATAATAATCTTAGAAGTACTAGGAGAAATAAGGGTGGCCGGAAACAAAGAAACAGGAGACCACAAGAGGAAGAAGAAGAAGCAGGAGGAGGAGGAAATAGCGAGCAAGTTCAGCTCGACACAGAGGTAGATGATAATGCATATAATGATAGCTCAGCTTGCCAAGGGCTGTCATCCCAGACTTCGGCAGAAAGAGCAAATGATCACGAAGGAGATGACGTTTCAGGAGATGGTGAGAAAGTTACTAGTAAAGGTACAGAAAAGAAAACTACCGTGAAGAAGGACAAAGTAAACAAATCAAAAGACACAACCAAAGGAAGAAAACAGAAGGTAGTCAAATATTAATCTGTTGAAGATAATCCTGTCTTGCTTGATGTCAATCTCTTTGTGATTCTCTTTTTCACTCGTCAACATATTTTTAGAATTGACTTACCCCTCCCCTGAACCCACTTGGTGGGAATATACCGGGTATGTTGTTGTTGTTGACTCATTTATGCAACCTTATACTCATCTGGTTTCAAATGAATCTTTTAAATGGACAAAGAGAACCTTATATTAGTTTTATAGTAGTCTTGGGATGTGGTTGTGTATGTATCCAAGCTTTGGAATTATTTGTTGTATCCGAGTTTCATTTCGGAAACAGCCTCTACCTCCACTTGTGGGATTACACTGGGTATGTTGTTGTTAACACAGTTTCATTTGATTCAGGCAAAATCAAAATCTTGTAGCAACTCGTGTGATACATGTGGGGAGGAGTTCGATTCAAGGTGTGTGATGCAGGGCTCAGTCATGAATCTTTATGTTGATTAATGAGTTTTTACTTCCTCTGCTTTTCCGTATCTAATTATCTGTTTCTCCCACCACACCACAGGAATCAGCTACACAAGCATCTGGGATCAACGGGGCATGCTAAACTAAAATCTCGGTGATATTGCAGAATCCTCATCGACTGCAACTCAAGCTGATCGATGGATGGTTGGGGCAGGATTATTTGTTCCTTATTCTTTATGGTTTACAGATTATTGTGTACGATTTAGCAATTATCATTGTATACCATATTCAAATGAGTTAGAAATCAAAAATTTTTGTATCTCTACATGATGTTTGTTGCATTTTACTGATGGATCCGACAATATCCAATAATTGATATTTGACAGGATATATATATATATATATATATATATATTTGGTTATGGTTAAACCAAGTATACAATGATTTGTATTCATTTAGAATGTATTAACTTGGATCTACCTACACAAGATGCCGATGACTTATACGAGACTCAATTCCATCCTCTGACAACTCAAAAAAATGAATTAATAATTGACTATCAATGCAACTGTACCATAATTGAAAACCAAAAGGTGACAATCTGCGCTTTTAAAATTCTAAATCACACAATATAACAAACCTTCATTCATAAAAATCAGCATCAGCTTCTAAGCGGCAAATTCAATGGACATCACTAGAGTTATCGTTTGTAGACAACAAACATTTCACTGCTAAGCTAAAATACTGCAATGATAGCAGGGCCCTAACAATTCACACCGGCAAAAATCTATGCCACATCAAATAAGTTATATACACCCTGACCAAATGGGAAGAAGTTGCTTCCTCAAAAAAGATGGTACAAAAACAATTTCTGGAGTAATCAAATAATTATTTCCATACTGCACTCTCAATTTTCAACTAAATAAAGAACCAAGCAGGAAACCAGTCACAATGGTCTGTTGGTTGCTTGTTGTATGTAAGAGGTGGCTTCCTCTTCTGTTAGCTGCTTTCCTTCTACCAAACCTCTAATCAGAGTATTGGCATATTCTTTAGATGGTTTGCACATGCTTGCTTTACCTGATTTGAAGTAATCAACATCTGAGAGTTGGCATCTGACAGAGAAGCAGCAAAGTATGGATGAGATTCAGTTGGACAAGAAAATACATAAACGAAAGAGCATAAAAAGTAAAAGAGAACATGCTTACGTCATTGTCAAAATGGGAATACCATTCTCCTTCCCCAGGTAAAGCACATTGTGGTACCAGCCATTCTACATGAAAGTCAAAGCAAAATCATACAATGAGAAAAATCACCTAGATCAGAGTTAATGTCAAGCAAAGACCAGATGTCTGGGTCGGGGATAAGAATGAAAGGATTGGATAAAAGCTATTGTCCTGTTATCAAGCTTAGATGGGTTTGGTGCACCACACAGTAGGTCCAAGTTTCTTACATTATCTTTCAAGGCAATACTCTTCATCTTTTACTATCAATCAATCAATTACCTCTCAGTCCTAAATCGCCTGGGATAGACAATATGAGTAATTAAGTTTTTCACATTAAACACCTCCAGACAATACCATTCACCCGAGCTCAGGTTTAGCACAGGTAAAGGATTTTGTTTAGTACGAAAATGAAAAATAAATAGAAAAAGAAGATGTTGCAAGTTATTAGAGACTAAGGGAGAAAATTATGATTGCCGTTTTTTAGTAAAATATGGGACACTTTTGAGTGCCTAAATTATCTTTCTTACGATTATTTTTTGGCTTCATCACTCACTTGAACCAAGTTCCAAGATATGGTATTCTTGTTGACAACTTAATAGTGAGATGAAAACATAATTTAACGTTAGTGATTGTAGATCGACCACCTATTTTCTTTTATCAAGTAAAAGTGTTTTCATTCATAACCATGACCAAATTGGCCGTATACAAAAGTTATACCAAAAGATCAAGATTCTACAAAATGTGAAGCTCTAAAAAATCCACCCAATCCTCTAAAAGCAAGGAGGACTTTCTGTGTACACCAAAAGAAAATAATAGAGCGGAGACTACTCGTCAATTGCAAGAAACTTAACTCTACACCTTCAAAAGCTCTCCTATTTCTCTCTCCAAACTGGCCATGTTAACGCTATTGGAACCATGTTCAAGGCCCTTTGTCTTCTCCGCCTTCTCCTGCTCTTCCAACTGAGCA
This sequence comes from Capsicum annuum, assembly GCF_002878395.1. NCBI lineage: Eukaryota > Viridiplantae > Streptophyta > Magnoliopsida > Solanales > Solanaceae > Capsicum > Capsicum annuum. Next base: position 252,541,726 of record NC_061113.1, read on the forward strand.
ACTAAGTTGCTCGGACTTTCTAAAATGTCGCCGCACCCATGTCGGATCCTCCAAAATGTACTAATTTTGAAGGATCCGACCCGCACCCAATGACATTTTTGAAGAATCTGAGCAACTTAGCTGAGCATAAGATCTTTCATAGTTCTTGGCATTACCCAAGGAGAAACCATCTAAACATATCCCACCATAATCGCATGGTAAGCCCGCAATGTAGAAGGACGTGATCCACATCCTATTGAGCTTATCTGGTGGCATATTTGTGGTTTCCTACCAAGGATTTACTTGTCTTCGGATAATCATCCCTGAGACTGATAATTCTGTGTTATTTGGCTAATTATGACTAAACTGATCTACAAGGTCTTAGCTCCTCCATCCCTCCCATTTCAGTCCCTCCAGATCCTTTTTGATGAGGTAAACAGTTCTAATTTTAGAAATGTTTTTCTTGAGCCGAGGGTCTGTCAAAAACAACCACGCTTCCTTAAAAGGTAGGGGTAAGGTCTGAGTACACTCTACCCTCCCCGGACCCCACTGGTGAGATCACACTGGGTATGTTGTTGTACAAATCTCACCCTTAACCCTCCATGATTAACTCATTAATACAGGTTCCCGGTAGAACCACAATCTTCCTCCTTATACTTATCCTTCACTGTCAGGACGAAATTTTCCATCCATCAGATAAGAGTTGCAATTGTTCTACCCCAGTACCTCACTGTATTAGCAAACACAACCTGGAATATTTATTATTGAACTAATTAGCAGAAAATGTATGGTTGTCTTGTGCAACCATTGTTTTATGCCCAGTTGAATCTTATAGTTTTTGAACCATTATCTGCTAATTGTAACTATTTGAGGCATTAATATGGGAGTGTAGAGAAAAATACTCATGAGAGCAATACAGAACTTAAATCACACCTTGACAGCCTCTGCTGAAAAAGATTTTCTGTTTTCAATAGATTGTAAATCAGTCATGTCAAACAAAGGGTATTTCATGTCAAAGCTTGAACTATTCTCTTGACATAAAACATCATTAAATTGCTCAAGCCTGTAAAAAGAAAAATGAACATTACGTTATAATTCAAAATCAAAAGCCGAAGGTCTTTATTAAACAATGCCAACAAAATGGCCAACTCCTAATTATCATGAAAGGAGAAACATTTTAAATAAAGGAAAGAATGACATACGTTATCCTATATAGGCACAAGTAAGCTTTTTCGTCACTATTGCTTTCAGGGTGAAGAAAAGCAACTCCACCCGGACCCCATGTAGCTGTATGCTCACGAGCAAAGAATAGGCGATGGGGAAAAGTTTCCCATTTGATCTCCTTTGGCTTGCTTTTATCCAATGAACCAATACATGGCTTTCGCATGCTTTCCACCTGGAAGTTATTTTGTTGCTATGAAATACATAAAAAGACCATAGAGACACACTGAAAGCTCAATCCTTGTTACCCTTACACCAGCATCAATCTCATCTTAATATTAGACTAGTTTCTTATTATAAGATGCCTGACTAACAGAGAATCATTAAAGTTTTGCGGAATCATGATCACCCCAATATGTAAAACCATTTCAAGCTGGTAATATACATGGCAAACGTTTTACATTATTAATCCTAGTAAGAAAGGTTTTTCCATCATTCAGTTCTAATTGCACCAGGACACTGCGTCATTTTTCTTTTAGCTGAATACATAGATAGCACCTTACACTTGACAATACAAATATTTCACAGTAAACGAATTTTCAGCCATTTCAAGTAACTACTTTTCCTGCCAAATTTTTTAACTCAGTGATCCTCTTCTTTGAGTCCTATAACAAATTCAAACCCCATAAATCTTCTTCAATCCAACAATAAGGCCCTGCTTGGCCATGAAAATAACAATTTTCCAGAGTTGGAGTTGGTGTTGTGTTTGACCATGAATATAAATTGGAGTTGTTTTTGAAACCTTGTGGGAGAAATAGGAGTGCAAAAAGTGAAAACAAATACTATTTTCATTAAAAGTGAAATAATTTTCAAGAAAAAAGTGAATTCTCATGGCCAAACGCCTACTAAATTTGTATCCAATACATCTTATTCTCTCGTACATAATGCCATAAGGTCCAAAAAACAGTACACTGAACATCTATTCCACTATTTCATGCTCACAGATGAACTGCAGACTCCCTTTACCCCCTCTATCCATTTTCCCACAATTTTCCTATTCCTTAAATCAGTGATGCTGTATACACCACTTAACACTAAGCTTCGCAAAAAACCATACATTAGTGACCTAATTCCTACTGAAGTTCAGTTTAGAACTCATTAATATTGGCATTTCTAGGACCAGGCTATTGATAATTAATTATATCGCTTTTCTAATTTAAACTTTTTCTCCTTCTGCTTGTTAGGACAAAGGAATCTAAGCCAAATCGTTCAGTAGGATTGTTTGAAAGAGAAGCTCCTAAGACAAAACTGAACAGCAAACCTGATTGCGGAACTGAAGGGAAAGATGAGAACTTAGCCGTAGGCATGCCATTTTTTTCCCTGATGCAGTAGGTGGAGTGATGTCATCCATGGTGGCATACCTCCATTAACAGTTGTCAGGTTTCAATGGGAATCAAGAAGATGCTTATAGTGGAAGAAGTGTCCAAAAAGATATTTATCATAGAAGAAAAAACCCAAGAATTATGGTGAAGTCCTAGTATTGCATGGTTCAAGTCCATGTCTAAGAGGAAGATTGGACACATATGGAGGCAAAGGAGCCCACGAGGAGGGGAGCCCAAAATGGAAACCAAGAAAGGAGATGAAAATTCATCTCATAGAGAAATGAAATTCTGCTCAAAGATGGGCAGAAATCAAACCAGCCCAAATTGAGTCAAGAGTAGAAGTGTGTTTTGGTGCATATTATGCCACTTTTTCCTTATTTTGTTAGGGAAAAAGTTTGATATTATTTTACATGCTTTTGTAGTTTAAAGTTTCCTAATTAAGTTTTAGTATTCATTATTCCCACAAATGTAAAAATTGAATCCGATGTTACTTACGATAATTTTCCCCTATATAGAGAGATAAATTTTGTTATTATCGGGAAGAGCATTATTATTGGTAAATATTATTTGAGAGGTTTCTCTTCTTTTACACCTTTGTGTGTAGCAATTATGGATTTATTTTGCAACTTTATTCTTTAGGAGGTAAGATTAGTTCTTAACTTAATATTTTAGGTTTTTATTAAAGTAAATCAAAGAAGGAAATTGTCATATACTAACTATTGTCTTTAATTTCTTTGAAATAGGAGTTTCAATCACTTTTTCATCTTAAGTTCTTGACTTGACTCTATTAGTATTAGAATTAGCTTTAATCCACGAATTTTTGAATACTAAGAAGTAAGATCAATTAAGGCTCTTAGCTAAGTTGCTCGGACTTGGGTGGATCTAGAGGTCAAATCCTTCATGATCTAAATTATATGATTCTGGGGTATGAATCTCGATACAAATATGAGTGGAGATTTGGCTAAATTAAATTCAAATATCAAAAAATAGACCTAGAAGTAAATGCCTAAATTAAGGCAGACTATTTGGAAGGGAAGTAAGGCATGAAGTTTTGAGAGCAAGTTCGATTATGCAACTATTATTAAGTGTACATATGCATCTCTCTATTGTTTACTATTAAGTTCGAATAAAACTCATTTATCTGTTTCGGATTCTCTATCGATTTTGGTCAAAGTAACCAAAATCGTTTGACCATATCTGGTACAGATCCCATACCCACGTCATGCCAACATAGGTGCGACACCTAAAGTGAAGAGTATGAGCAACTAAGGTTCTTAGCACCTAATTTGAAATTTAGGGTTTTATACTCTATACCGCACATCTTAAAAGCTGTCTTCAATCTACATATTTTCTCTACAAAGAAGAATAACAAACATCAAAGAGGAGATGGGTGCAAGGAGTGTGCGTGTAAAGAAAGATTATTTTTTCAAAAGATCTTATAATTATTACTTAGGAAAAGCCACATGTCTTTCTTTATTTGACTTCTTTGTCACATCACCGCCGTGTGAGCTACCCGCTCTTTATTTATCACCCCCGTGTGAGCTACCCCCTCTTTATTTTCTTGATTGTCTCTCCATGAAGGGTTCAATAATTACAGTATGCATAGATATTCAGTGGTTTATAGGTCATGCCCTCTATTGAGGTATTTGAATGACAAATCAGGACAAGTTTAGGGGGTTGATTATGTATACTCTCCTTTTTCTTGGAGAAACATATTTGGCAATTGATTCAGAAACTATGCAACCCCTAGAAGAACTTTTGCATACTACTATAGAACAGTGGTATTCGGCTTTTGCAGGAGGCAAGTTTTAAGATCATTCTGAAATTTAAGATGATAAACTGTAGAAATTCAAGAAGACTTGAGGCACAAACTTAGTGGTGAAGTGGCCAAAAGTAGCAGTTTTTGTTTTTTCACAGTTCACAACTCCATGATGCAGGAGGTTTATAATGAAAATATGCATTTCAAAGAATGCATGATAGTTATACCTGTCCTCCTGCAATATAGCAAAGGAACCTTGATAGCTTCATATTTGACCCAAATGCAGCATACCATATATCAATCTTTGAAAGCTCTGCCCTCCAAGTGTGAGAAATAATGCTAGCTTGACCTGAGTAAATTCAAAGATCATTAAAAACCATCTTCAGAAATAAAAGAGCAAAATTTTGCAAGGAAAAATAATATCAGTACTTGTTATGCCTGGGCCATCATTAACTTTCAGGTCTGAAAATGGTTGTATTACATTGTCAATGTCCTTTTCCAAATCTTGTGACACCCTGTTAGGAAAGTTATCGTACTCATCTTCAGAATCAGAGCTAACGACCTGTAATAAGAGTTACAAAGGCTATTAAAGTTAATATGGAAACAAGTTATACCATACATATTAGAAGAATTAAATGAAATTTAAATAACGGAGCAACAAGCATTTGGCCAACATAAATTTTCCCAAGGATTTCGTGGGGACACATTGTGAACGAGAAGTTTATTTATTTTGGGAAGCAAAGTAAAGCTTGATAATACATCCAAAACATCAATATCCAACTAATACTTGCACACAATGCATCCATTGTTTAGTATGTGTGACCTCATATCTTAAGCTTTGCACAACCCCTGGCAAGCACTAATTCTAGGAACTAAGCACCTAATCAATTAGTTCACGCCAACCAGTGAACTTACGAATCATGGTGCACCAATATGATCTCAGGTAGTTGCATCCAACGACATGGCAACTAAAAGTAGAGCTAGGCTAAAGGGGGTCTTACATACTAGTAAATCTTACCGTGCTTTGAGCGGTCGTGTAAAGCGTCAGTGAATTTACATAAATCAAATCAACAAAATAAATTCTTCCATAAATTTATACGAGATACAATTGACAATTTTACAGATATAAGCACTAAAAGTTACAAATATAAATATTTTCATTTACAATTCTTTTTTATATAATAATACACATTTCTTATGTCCCAATTTATCTGGCACCCATTCTTTTAGTCCGTCCCAAAAAGAATGTCACATTTTCCTATTTAGCAACTATTTAATGACACCATCCCCACTTTACCTTTTTAGGTCCCACTTAATAATTTATTTTGAAGAAAAATCAATTAAAAAGTAAGCACTAAAGTGACTTTAATAAGCGCAATTTGGAAAACATAACAAAATCTTCCCTTATTTCTTCAACTCCGTGCTTAGTCAAATGGTATCAAATAAATTAGGGCAGAGGGAGTCTCTAGTATTTTTTAAGCATTCCATTATATTTTTCTTTTACATATATTCTCCAAAACGAAAAGTCAAATTAGAATGAACTAAAAATAGAAAAGCAAATCAGGATACGAGGCTTTAATCATTTTTACCTTATACCTATCTTTAATCAGAACAATACATCAATAATCTGTATAGATTTAAGAAGACGATATGTGGAACAAACTAAAACTACTATATATTAAAGCTAGGCATAGACAAGGTAATGTGACACCTCTCTACGGCCCAATAATTACATATTCTGTTTTTTGACTTTTTTCTCCTTCCTTATTTTCTAATTAAGGAAGGATCAATCATATAACCATATTTATTGAGAATCATTACAAATTCTATATCAGTCACGTGTTTTTTAAATTATTTTCCACACAAGATCCAAACACAATTAATTTTTCTCCTTATTTTTAGCTTTTATATAAAGTTTCATTTATAAAATTAATTTTCGGTAAAATACAAAGAGCATGAGATAAGCCGATCAAAGTCATTTTATACTTACAAAGCATCTTTTATCTTGTGCTCCTATTAAACAACATCAAACTATATCATTTGAATAACTTTGTTTTATTTTTCAAGATACCAAACTTTAGGAAATCCAAAGCGGGAACCCAACACCGAGAGAGAAACCAAAGAGAAAAAGAGGTCCGAGGCTTCTGCTAAAGCCTTTAAAATCTCATTGATTATAAATAGGATTAAGTAAGAAGAAGAAAGAAAGTAGGAATTAGCTAAGTTGCATGGACTCTGGTGCGGGTATCCGAGACGGGCGAAAGTCGGATTCGTCAAAATTTAACTTTTAAGATTCGGGGATGCGAATCTGATTACGGATACGGGTGCGGGGACTCGGCTAAAAAATTAAATATTATAAATATAGTTCCATATTTAAATAGTCATTTCAATTTACTTTTTCCTCTATGTCAAGGAAATTTCATTTTTTTAAAAATATTCTTTACTTTTTTTACTTTTAAGGTAATTTTTTTAGTTACTTTTTAAATTAGGAATAGTATTTTTTATATTAAAAGAAAATAAATTCTTTTTAATTAGGAGTAGTATTTGAAAAGTCAAACACTCACCAGATCTAAATAAATTAGGTTAACATTTTTTAATATAATTTATTTTTTAAAAAAAATACAATTATCAAAATATAGGATCATCAACAGTGACGCCGACAATTCTGCAGCATCCTAGTAACTTTACTTTTGCAAAATACATGTGCTTATTTACTTTTCATCAGTTTCTCACCCTTCCGCCGACAATAACCCTTTCGCCGGCAACAACCGACAATCACAGATCTGAGCATAATACCATTTTCTCTTTATTCCCCGTCGAAATTCCAACGACGATACCCTTCCGCCGGCGACAACCCTTTCGCTGGCAACAACAATTACAGTCGTCGATCTTCTCCTTTTGCCAGTTTCTCCCTTTCGATAACGAAGCCAACTTTCTTCTTGATGTTGGTCAACGTCTCCGGATTCGTTTGACCGAATCCCGCGCCGACGTCCGTACCGGTGTCGCGTCGGGACGGGTTCGACGGCATAACCGCCGAGTCCGAGCAACATAGGGAATTAGGACTTTTGCAAACATTTGGACCTGCAGTTACAATGTAATGATATATTTTGCAATATAAACTCGTGTATGAATATTTTTAATCTTTGTCATGCTTACTTTTTTTAAATTGAAGCACTTTGAATGTACAAGAGAAAATGATGTGTTTAAGAATATCCCAAATCCTTTGAGTAAAATTTCCTACCATTAGAACAATACATCAATATTATGCATAGATTTAAGGAGACGAGATTGGAATAAACTAATACTACTATATATGGTACAAAATAGCTGGATCATTATTTGTTAAATAAATTTTAATTTCAACCATATTGTATAGGATCTTTCCTTTTCTCCCTTTTTTCCTCATTGTTTGTTTTCATTCTCCTTCTGTAACCCCATGACCTATGTTTTTCAATTTATATTCTAATTTTATGCAAATTCTAGCAAAATCAGTTTTTCTTTAACACTATCATTATTTTTTCCCAAGTTGCGCGGACTCTTCACTTTCAATGTCACACCCGTGTCAGATTCTCCAAAAGTACACTAAAAAATCCGACACGCACCCAGTGACATTTTTGAAGAGTCCTAGCAACATAGATTTTCTCCTATAAATTCAAAGTGCTTCAACAACAAAAAGATAGACATGATAGAATAAAAAATAATTAAATTCACACATGAGGTTATACATGAGTCCATAAAAATTCAAATAGGTTTTCTAATATATATACTAATTTTTAGAAATTCCCTTAAAATCATTTTTTCTTGAAACAATGTCATTATTTTGTCCTATATATTCAAAGTGCTTCAATGAGAAAAAAAGTAGACATGACAAAAGAAAAAAGATAGCATTCATACACGAGTTTATATTGCAAAATATATCATTACATTATAACTGCAGGACCGAACTTTTCCAAAAGTCCTAATTCCTACTTTCTTTCTTATTCTTACTTAACCCTTGTATCTTGAAAAATAAAGCAAAAGCTATACAAATGATATAGTTTGACGTTATTTCAATAACAACATAAGATAAAAGATTCTTTGTAAGTGCAAAATGATTTTGATCGACTTACCTCATGCTTTGTTTTACCCTTTTCTACAAATTAGGTGAAAATTAATTTATAACTTATACTTTTGGAATTTTGAAACTTGTGGGGAAAAAATTAAAAAAACAATGAAACTGATGTAGAATTATTAGATTTTGTTGATTAATCTTTAATGATTCTCAATATATATGGTAAGCTATAATCAATCATTCTTTAATTAGAAAATAGGGGAGAGGGTGGAGAAAAAAGTCAAAAAAAAAAAAAGGAAAATGTAATTGTTGGACTTAGAGAGGTGCCTCGTCACCTTGTCTATGTCTAGCTTTAATATATATAGATGATTGTCAAAATGATATTATTGTTATCATAACAAAAAGTGCAATGATCTAAACTTTTAAAGTGGACTCCACGCTCAAGGCTATTCTATCACGACTCCATGCCAACTTAGCTTCATCCAACTATTTGTAATAGGACGTTTATGGGACACGGAGTTTCTTATGAGCCTTAGGCTACCGTATGTGCTGGTAAGCAAAGTCTACATCCCCTGGCAGACAATTCTCCACATGGCGAACTGCATCAGAAAGGGCATCTGATTTCTCTTTTCTGGGCTCGTTCCTACAACAATAAAATGCCTAGGTTAAGTTCTACGGAGGGTAGGGCGTACGCAGACCTTACACCTGCCTCAGAAGTAGAGAGATTGTTTTTGACTGGCAGAGAATTACTAATGCACTATAATTTTCAAAACTTAACATAACACTCATTGCATCAAAAATTTTCTCCATCTCTTACATCACTTGTTAATCATTTTAACTATATTTTTTCTAAAAAGTGTGTTTCTTATTTTTCTAATGAGAAAATAGTCAAATGACCCCCCAACCTATAGAACCCCTCGGACATTTTATTGCCTATATTATCTAACTTTTAAAAGCTAACATGTCATACAAAGTGAAAACACTTTCACTAGGCGCATAAAAACTTATACCAAAATATACACGTGGCAGTCCAAATCAGCCTACAATGAAGGCTCCACCAGTAACTTTCGTTTTTTTTAATTTCTCAGCCATTTTCTCCCAATCATCTTCTTCTTCCTCCTCTTCGCACCAGGGGTCCATCGGAAATAGCCTCTCTACCTCATCCGAGGTAGTGGTATGGACGGCATAAACTTACCCTCCTCAGACCCCGCTATGTAGGAATACACTTGGATATGTTGTGGTCTATGTGGGAATACACTTGGGTATGTTGTTGTTGTTGCCTCCTCTTTTCCGCCATTTCAAAACATGAAGCTTGAAGTTAGTTGTCAAATCTTTTAACTGTAACTTCTTTAAAGTTAGAAGATTTAAAGTTTGTAATCTTCTCCAATTTCAAATTTAGGGTTTAAAATGGGGTTCATATAGCGCGATGTGGAACATTGACATCCATTTCTCCCAATCGAACATTTTGTATTGAGAGTTTCCTATACGTAGATTGGAACCAAACTCGGCAACTAAGTTTTTCAAGAAGTTCATCCAAAGCGTATAACATTTGGATAATAGCATGTGAAAATATACAAAATAAATAAATAAATAAATAAAATCAGCAATTCAACAAAAATCTTTGAAAGATTTCATCCATTGGAACCTTCATTCTAGAGAAATTATTTTTCTCAAAGGGGAAAGGTAAAGAAGTGGGATCCACGCGGTCAGAATTAAGGAGGAAAATTAAAAGAGAAAATAGTGTGAGTGTGTGTGTGTGTGTGTGTGGTGGGGGGGGCAACAACTTGAGTTGGAGCGATTGTTCTCGAGGAGGCTATAGATGATGCTAAAATAGCAAAATGAAGAAATCTGACCTGAATGAAAGGAGTTATTGGAACCTTCAATCTAGAGAAATTATTTTTCTCAAAGGGGAAAGGTAAAGAAGTGGGATCCGCGTGGTCAGAATTAAGGAGGAAAATTAAAAGAGAAAATAGTGGGGGGGGGGGGGGGGGGGTGGGGGGGGGGGGGGGCAACAACTTGAGTTGGAGCGATTGTTCTCGAGGAGGCTATAGATGATGCTAAAATAGCAAAATGAAGAAATCTGACCTGAATGAAAGGAGTTCTCATGCTAGTTACTTTCTCTGGTAATCTCTCAGCAAGTGTTTTCCAAAATGAACTCAACTCTTTACGTACCTGAACACATTTATGGTGTACAATGAAAAAGTAAGTACACAAGCCTTAACGTAAGGCCAAAAAGTTCACTCTTTTTTTAATCAGAAAATAGTAATTGTAGAGGGGCCAAAAAGTTACTCTTAACATGCAGGAAATTTGGCTCACTGAAACAATATAATCAGGAATATATTGTTTTATGGCTATAAACAAGATAAAAAGGGAAAAGAGGAAGAAGAAGGAGCAGCACAATGGGCTAGGGCAGAAACATCCTTACAGCCTGTATCACTCGCCATGTGGATTCAAATGGATAAGCCTCTAAAGTTCCAATAACCGGTTTTTGTTGTAATAACACTTCAATACAAGCTTGGACAGAATTTGCTATAGAATCCAGATTATATCCACCTTCAAGTGCCATCACAATCTTGCCTCTGGCAAACACCAACAACTAAAATATGCAAATAAAAAAGGGTCAGTGAAGTCTCTAAAAATGTACTTTATAGAAATAAATCACAAGAAAATGAAAAAAGAGCATATATGCACATGCAATTGGATGAATGCCTGGAAAATGACATAGACAGAAGAAAAACAAAGACTATCACTGGAAAAAAAATATCATAACTACTTGCAACAATCACTTAGAACTCACCTTATTCAACATTACAGCATACCCGTATGGACTAACACGACATCCACCAAGAGGATCACCAATAGCTATCACATCAAACATCAGAACAGTTAAAGACTGTTGAATCAGATTAGTCGGCAAGAAAACTATGATTGCCAATTTGAATAGAAGTTCAACAAATATATGAGAGCAAAGCAATAAAAAAGTAATTTATAATGTTAGTTCAGGGAGTTTACTATGTCTCATCGTCTCACGTTGCCAAACCTACTCCATTTTAACTAAATATCCAATGAAAAAGGTCTTGACAAGAAAGCTACAGAAGATTCAAGAACCAACGCAAGAATAGGAAATCAAACCGCAAACAGTAGCTTATGAGAAGTAAGACATAAGTTTCTGCATCAAAATAGCAGGAATGGTCAATTTAAGTAAAAGACCAAATTTGTTTTTTTTTTCATCAGTAGTAGTATCTATGTGTCAAAACACTTCATTTTACAATCCTATTTCTATTACAACAGACAAGGTTTTAACCCACTTTAAAAGAATCCTTAAAGTGATTACCTTCAAAAATGAGTTTTCTAGAGGTAAATTCTTGTTTACAGTTGTAAACTTCAGCTTTACGGGTCTTAGTCCTTGGAATCCTATTCCTAACAAGCTAGAGTTAGATAAGTGCTCATAGGCTTTTTCTTGATAGTAGGATTTTGGGAGCTCTTCCCTTCTTCTCAACTTGTACAAATAAAAAGGGTTTTAAAAAAATGAAAGAAGTTTGTGGAAATACAAACAGCAGTAATCATACAATCCTTTCTAAATATGCATATCTTGGGAAGGATCCTAGTGTTGTTCAAAACTAGATAGATTTCTGGAAGGCAAGTGTGTAGGAAACAACCATCTTTTGCATTTACAAGGACATGGCACCACAAACCAAACACATTCAGGCGTTATCCTATCTCTACCGCAAAGCTTTAAATAAGAATTATCTTTGTCTTTGAGAAAGCCAATTTTAAGTAAGTTGGGAAGACTTTGAGCCGTCAACTTTTAGCATGCAAAGTTTTCAAGGATAGTAGTGATTACACTTGAAGCAGTTAAAAATTCAAGAGCAAATTATCAGTAAAAGTGTTGCTGATTAGTCTCATAGGTTAAGGATAACAAAGTTTACCTTATCTTAAGGAAAGTCCAAGTCAAGTTTAAAATCCAACATGAAACTACAAAAATCAGGTACAAGGAAACTGATTTTTAAAGGTAAAATAGAGAATTGGTTCAAACAATGTACCACACAGACATCAATAACAATCAACACATTGGTAACCAAGAAATAGCAATACCCCAAAATGCTGAAAAGCCTTAAAAACGAAAATTGAAGCTGAGAGAAAAAAGACGAGAAAGGAGAAACATTAATAGGAAAATCATGAGAAGACCCACGGAGGATAAAACCAAACTCTAGCTAACCTGCATCAAATCCTGCTGAGATCAGAATAATGTCAGGACCAAATTCTTTGGCAACAGGAATCAAGAGATGATCCCACACAGCAAGATAGTCTGCATCACCACAGCGGTCATGCTCCCAAGGAACATTGATATTGTAACCTTTTCCCAGCCCATCACCAGTCATTACATGTGACCCATCATCACCACCAGGATAAAAAGTTCCAGAATCATACCTAATTAAGACCACCAATGATACACCATAAGAGACTAAATTTGACACCTCTTAGGCAAATAATCAACTTTGTCAACTTATTACATCCTGAAGCCCTCAAGTGGTAGAGAAATACCATAAAGACCATACAAGCAGTGCAGAAAGAAGAGAACAGAGATAGGTGAAGTTCGAGCCAAATTTCTTTCCTCAAAGCTCAAAATATTTCTATCTAAAGTGCCAAATTTGAATGGATAAAAATGAATATCTCTTGGGAGATTTCACACGTACCTATGCACAGAAAAGAAGAGTACTCGAGGGTCCTTCCAAAACATCTTTTGAGTGCCATTTCCATGATGTACATCCCAATCAACAATCAAAATTTTCTTGATCCCCAAATCAGGCTGCAAGGAAATTAACCGGACAATATGTAAAACCTTTGAGTTGATTCACAAAACTGATTAAAGATTTGAATCCACCTAAGTTTCATAACTGAAACTAACTCTTACTCTGTTATCCAAGAGATAACGTGTAGCTATAGCAACATTGTTGTACAAACAAAATCCCATTGGTTGATTTTCTTCCGCGTGATGCCCGGGAGGCCTGACGATGGCAAAGGCAGAGTCTAGTTCTCCTTCGGCAACTTTCTCAGCAACCTATATGGTACACTCAAGATAAAAACTTTAAAGAGTATCACGGATGCAGCAATAATGGAAGAACACAAACAATTTATAATCACAATGCACAACAAAGCACAAGTAAAAGAATCATCGAAAAAAACAAGATTCATGATACAATGTCCAAAAAGCAGATTACGGAATACCCTTAATTTCACAAAGTTTACAAAGTCCCCGACCAAACACTCAACTAAAAAGGAAGGCAGTAGATATAATGGCCTATGAAATGCATCAATTTCTAACAAATTATAAAAAGACTGAGTACTCCCTCATTTCATATTACTTGGCTCTTGTTGACCTAGCACACCCCTTAAGAAAGCTTTAATTAGAAGTATATTTCACTAAACTAAGCTTATTAATGATGCTTTTGAACGCTAAATTTGACGACTATTACTTTGTGTAGTTAATGCTAAAGGTAGTATGGGATAAAAGTTTCACCTCCATTCCAATTTATGTGGCAACTATGAGGTCTTGAGATTCGATCAATTCTCCCAATGACCGTAATTTTTCATACATCTTTTAAATAATTTGAATTGTTAATTATTGTGACTTAAAAATACTACTTTTTACGTAGTGGTCGAATTTGTAAATTTTATTGCAAAAAGTTCAAATATTACAAGCCTGAATTCATGGTCAAAATTAAACTAATTAACTCTCAAAATTCAAACCGTGCCACATAAATTGGGACAACTCTCATGATTTGCTAATAGACAAGTAAAATGAAAAATCATCTTTTGATACAGTAAAATGAAACGGAGAAAGTAGTAAACACGATTAGTTACCTCAATGACAGAACCAGCAGCAAGATAAGCTGCTTCTGTAGAGCCTTCATTGAAATATATAGAACTATACTTATTAGCAAGCTCCTCTCTTCTCAAATTCGTCGTTGAACTAACATTTTTAATCAAATTAATATGCTTCTTTGTATGAACCAACTCTATATGTTTATCCTCCACCTCCTTTCCCTCCATAACAACACATCTGAAAAAAAAAAAAATATTAAAATTTTTTAAAAATAATGTGACACCTATTGCTGGTTGGAGTTGATAGGTATGCGCAAAATTATTCAAGGTGCGCACAAGTTGGCCCCGACACTACGATTTATTAAAAAAAAAAAGGAAAGTAAAGCAAAAATAACTTGATACCATTGTTGATGGAAAATGGCAAATATTAGTGGAATTAATTGAAGTGCACGGCAAAGTGGCTCTAACACCACGATTTATTAAAAAACAATTAAAAAATAAGCTCATACCCCAGACACCACGGCTTATTATAAAAATAATAAAATATCAACCTGATACGTTTACTGGTGAAAGTAGTCATGTGGAATTAGTGTGTGAATTAGTCGAGGTGCATCAAAGTGGCTCGAACATCACGTTTTATTAAAAAACAATAAAAAAATTAACCTGATACTCCAGACACCATGGCTTATTAAAAAACAATAAAATATCAACCTGATACGTATTACTGGTGAAGCAGTCATGTGGAATTAGTGTGTGAATTAGTCGAGTTGCATCAAAGGTGGGTCGAACACCGCGTTTTATTAAAAAACAATAAAAAAATAAGCTGATACCCCGGACACCACGGCTTATTAAAAAAAATAATCAACATGATACCTATTACCGGTGAAAGGAGTAATGTGGAATGAGTGCAAGCTGACTCGACAGCACAATTATCGAAAAAAATCAAAAAAATAAAATGATCGGTTGCTGTGAACGATTAAATATACCTTTGCGCAATTCCGGAGGAATGAAGCTTGTTCCAAATAGCCCGAATACGATCGGGACACTCGGGATGAGGCTCACGAGCTTTATCTGGCTTCACCAGGGGGAGAAGATCGTTTGGATCAGAATGTAAACACATTCGTTCATCGTATATCAGGCCAACACGTCGTCGTTCTGATGAATCGGAAGCCATTGAAGAGTACTGATCATTGAAACCATAGGAAGCCATTGCAAGTGAATGAGGCACAACTAGTGATGTGATGAGTGATTGGCAAAGTGGACGGTAACATCTAGAAATGACGTCTTTTATACTATGGGCCCTACCACAGAAAAGGAAAACGAAAAGCCCACTTTTGACACGAAGCCCAATGTTGTTTGAAAATTGAAATACAGTGGAGGGAAAGTTTCCTCCGTTTCAATTTGTTTGCGTTACTTTTTTATACTTCATTTTAAAAATATGTTTTCATTATTTTATTTTATGTGACATTATATAATTTAGTGAAATATTTAAAAACAACAAATAAAAGCTTTTGAAATTTGTCGATAAAAATAAATCTTAAATATTTGTATGATTTTAAATTATTTTATTAAGAATAAAAAAATAATTTTAAAATAATTTTTTTAATTATAATAAAGTGACATTCTTTTTGTGATGGACTAAAAAAAATATGTATCACATAAAATAAAAATACAATATTTTCTAATAACTTTTAAACTATAGCTTTTCGTTTGACATATTTAAAGCGATAAAATAAGATGCGACTACTCGTACTTGGCATCATTTGTTAGTTGGACCTTCTCACTCATTATTTTATAAGAGTAAATTCTCAAGATGGTCACCCATATTTGAAAAATTACCTATAAATATTATTTTTGTTCCATTTAGGATAAGAATATCACTCAACTCTTTCTATTTTCCTTAAAATATACTTAACACTTCAAAAACCTCCTATCTCCTACTTGAAATTTCATGTCATTAAAATTTCTTTCTTTTTTTGATAAATAAATCTATTTAACTTGTCAAACTTATTTAACTAAAGTTTTATCCTAATTCTTTTTTTTTTAACATGATATACTAATCATTGAAGATTAATTTAACTACACCAAAAGTTTGAATTATTTTATTTGATATTTATTTTTCAAAGTTTCTTTTATTAACTTATTTATTTCACCACTTAATAATATTTAAAACTCAAGTACTTATAAAATTTGGTACTCATTTTTTTATTATTATTTATTTTATATATTAAAGATTCTTAAAATCTAAAAAAAAATAAAACGACGGATTTCATATTTTAGACATTAAATTTGTTATTTATATGAAAATAAAAGAATAAAATCTACTTTTGGAATTATACAAAAGAATTTTTGGATTAATATAATCCAAAGATGTTATATTTCCTTCAAATATATAGTAATAGAGGATAAAATAATATAATTTGTTATTTAAAAGTATTGATGGCAAACCTACGATTTTTTTGTTGCCAAACAAAATTCAATAAAAAAATTTTAATATGTATTATTACCTAAAAAATTTAATTTGGACATAGATTACTTGCAATTTTTATGCAAGATAATTTTTGGTAAATATATAGTGAAAAGATGATTCTTTTACCGATTTTTTACAAGGAATTGCCCATAAATAAATCATTAAATTCGTAAGATAAGACATAAATTTATTTTTAAAAAAATATTTTTAATTTAATTTCTTCACTTTTCTTGTGATCATTATATCTATATTTTATTTTATTATACAATTAAACACTAATTTATATCCGCACTTCATTCTAAATCCATCAAAAGCAAAGAATAATTGATGGAGTAATATTTTAAAAATTCATTTCTAATAGTACTGAAGAAGATATCATTTTGTTAATATTTCTTAAAAAGTTTAATTTGTTTCAAGACTACATGATTTTTCTTTCCTTAAAAAAAAAGAATATTTTATTCTTTTATTCTCATATAAATAATAAACTTAATGTCTAAAATATGAAATCCATCGTTTTATTTCTTTTATATTTAAGAATTTTTAGTATATAAAATAAACGACCAAAAAAAATTATTATGTCAATTCGTATAAGTACTTGTATTTTAAAACTATTATTAAGTGGTGAAATAAATAAGTAAATAAAAGAAACTTTGAAGATTACATATCAAATAAAATAAATTAAGCTTTTGGTGTAATTAGATTAATTTTTAATAATTAATATATCATGTGTAATTTTTTTTAAAAAAAAAAGAATTAGGACAAAACTTTAATTAAATAAGTTTGATAAGTTATACATTTATAAAAAAAATAAAAAATTTAATGATTCCAGGTAGGAGAGAGAAAGATTTTGAGATGATAAGTATATTTAAAGGAAAAAAGGAAAAATTAGATGATATTCTTATTCTAAATAAAACAAAAATGATATTTATAGGCAATTTTTCAAACATGACGCTCATCATTCAGAGAATTTACTCTATTTTATAATTATAAAAATGAATCCTTAAAATCCTACTTAACATGAGTGACAAAGTGTGTGTTTGTCAGGGCAAAGGCTCTGCCCTCAATTTTTTATTTTACCTTATTTTCTAGCATAAATAGTAGTTTTTTGTGTTTTTATTTGATGAAAAAGATTTTTATGTTGGAGAAAATCTTTTTTATATTAAGTTTATTTTTGTTTGAAGAAAAGGTTTTGTTCCTTTATAAATTAAGTATTCTTCTTATTTCATAATATAACAATAATATGTTGATCTTTTAATTGAACCATCAAATAATTTTTTTTTAATATGTTTTTTTTTTATTATCTGAATTATCATCTATATGATATAAAATATAGCTGGAAAAAGTCTCATTTTATATAATGACTGTTAATTTGATTTGATATGATTGCATCATTACCTTCTTTCTCTTTTTTTTTTTTTTTCTCAATCTTGTTTTTACTTATTATTCTCTTTTATCCTTTAACTTTATTTTTTTACTTATATCTCTTTCAATCAAAAAAGTAATACTTGAATACAATTTCAAGAAAAAACTTAACAAACCCAAACGATTCTTTATAGATGTACCTATGCACTTCTCCAGTCCTAATAGGATTTTAGTTGCATACAAACTATGAAAGTAATATTTAATAGTAACAATTAGCGAGTCTATATAAGGAAATAATAATTAATAATTCTATTTCTTACCCATTAATTATATAAAAAAAAGTATTTTTATTCCAAAGTTAACTAAACTCAAACTAAATAGTAGATTTTCAATCTTTTTTCTCCCCGTCGTTTTGATCAATCCTACACCATTGTACTTATTCGATTTTTACCCCTTTTTTGCTGTGAGTCCTACTACTAACAAATTTTGGAAATAGAAAACCTATTGCAAGTCATAAACCTTTTAGTATTTTCTTCATATAAGTTTTTAAGAACTAATAAAGTTGCTACTATTCAAATTTTAATGAAAACTATATATTTTTTTTCCTACTTACACCTGTTTATATTTCTGACAAAGCAATAACATAAACCAACGACGTTCATGACTATACTTTGGATATACAGAATTAAAGTCCTTAAACAAATAAATAATGAAGGTACAGACCTTATGTATTGCTTTTTCTGACAAAAGTATTGTTCTCATAATTTCTATATTGTTTGAGCCTTGTGAGTTTGTAGTTTTGCCCGATTATGTTCAATCTTTCCTATGGAATATCTTGTACTATGTTTTTGCCTTTTGCCTTTCTTTGCTTGTGCAGATGTATCAGTCCCTTCCATTACCTTTCAAATATGCATTCACTTAATGGACGTGTAATTCAATAATTTAAGATAAGTTAAAATATAGAACAAAATACAAAAAGCTACTATTGATAAATTATTGTTACAATAACGTGTGCGGTGTTAATAGAAAAAAAAAGGATAGATAGATATTATCAATACAAAAAGAGAAAAAGATTGAAGAAAAAATACGTAGGATTGTTCTTTTATTTTTCTTTGCACTATCAATCAAGAAATAAAACAATGGAAAATAAAAAAAAAACTAACCTTATGTTTACCCTGCCCGTATGATTATGAATAGAAGTGTTTTTAAAAAGAAAAACTTAATTAAAACTTTTATCATATTTTTCTCTTGCTAGATTTAGAATTTCTCAAGTTTTTATCACATATTTCAATCGATTTTTATGAATAAAAACTTATTTAGAACTCTTATCATATCTTTCTCTTATCAGATTTAGGATTCCTTAATTCTTTGCCATATATTTTATTATGATTTATTAATTTAAAATATTATAAATATAATGATATAATAATTAGAAAAATTGAAAAGACAATTATGTCTATCACAGATATATTTTCAATTAAAATAACATTTTAAAAGTTTTTTGCAAAAATTTTAATATAGTATAGACAAATATAAATATGAATAGATAATTGGTGTTACTCCTTTCTTTTCACTTTCCGTGGCACAATATGGTTAAATAATTTGTTTTCTTCAATATGAAGTCTAAAATGCTAACCAACCCATAGCAACAGAATAAAATAGTAAAGCAATACTTGTGAGTTGGACTTTTATTCTACATAATTATTAACTCCTAGATTGATACGTTGCCGGTTGCACATATTAAGGACTTAGTGCAAGTAGTTTTGAGAAAGAATCTTGGTAAAAGTTGTTCGGCAATGCAATTTGTCATTTTTAATACTAGTTTTTAAAACTCATCCATCCAAATCATATCTTACGTTTTTTCCTTTTAAAAAGTGTAATTTGTCATTTTTAACAGTTTCCCAAAAGCTATAATCGTGATGAACAAAAAATGACTCGCCAAAAATATTTGAGAATGTATGGTCAACTAAATAAAATTCCAAAGATAAATACTTGGCCAAGCTCATACCATTGAATATGCCATGAAAATAGGAGGCAGTTGCACTATCACACGTTAGCCAACCAACAATTTCACAAACTTGACCTACTTGATTATCTCATCTTCAAAAGGAGTTGAGAAGTACTGTTTCGGCAGCTAAAAGTTGGTAACAACATATATACAAACAACAAGTTTCCATCTAATTGTCAGAAACAAACATTAAGCTAAGCTACTAGCAATTGTTCCTTTCATGAAAGTTGCTCCAATACCTAATGCTATTGATTGAAATTTCCATAGAAGCTGACAGCAACCATGATTAACTCAGGTGGCATGGTAATTTAGTAGGAGTTGACGCGGAACAAAACCTGGAGGGAAGAAGTCATCAGCAGCCTCACTTTTGACTACTCGAGGCAGTTCCTTCCAACTTTCGGAGGCTCTTGAAATGAAAGGACCAACTGATTCAGACCCATTGGAGGTAGCAGCAGTGACAGTTTCTTTTAGAGAGCTATCGAAGCCATTTCTGGTAGTTGACGAGACAACAATGTCCAGCTTACCTACGTTTTCTCCAGCCATCATGTCTACCTCCATTTCGACCTCATCCTGATTACCCTCCATGACAACCTCATTCTGATAACCCCCCATGTCAACCTCATTGACAACAATGTCCAGTGTACCTACCTTTTCTCCAGCTATCATGTCTACCTCCATTTCAACCTCATCCTGATTACCCACCATGCCAACCTCATTCTGATAACACTCCATGTCAATCTCACTTGCTGTACAGACATCTTCCCCCCCTATCATGTTTATCACCATATCAGTCACTTCGTTGCTGCCCCCTTGGGCACATCTGACAGTATCTTGTCCCACACGATGAAATAATCCCCACAGGAAGTGCTTGCTGTTCAATCCTGCAAGAACATCCACAAGGTGAGGTGTAGCTCCAGAACTATCAGATGATCTTATTTTTTGATGCAATAATCATTTAGCACATAAACTGCTTAAAAGAATCATCTCTAGAAGGGTAGGTTAGCCTTCCAATATTTTAATGAACCTCCATAGCTAAAGTATGCATCAAGATAACTCACGCAAGTACACAACAAAGCAAATTAGCAAGGCTCATGTATATCTCCTTTTTTATAAACGAAGGAAACTACAGATAAATCAATCCACTTTACATATTTTTCAATATTGAGTCTCTCTTGGCTCAAAGAATAAGGCAATGGTGGTTTGGAGTGGAGCTGCTGAGAGAGCACAAAGGAGATTAGCTAGATGGAAATCTCAATATTTATCTCTGGTGGTAGGGTTATCTTAATAAATGTTGTTTTGGACTCCATACTTATGCAGTGTCTCGCTTTCCATTGCCTGCAAAGGTGAAAAAGAAGCTAGATTCCCTCAGAAAAAAATTCTTGTGGTAAGGAAACAGAAATAAGCATTTAGTTAACTGGAAAGCAGTCACCAAGTGTAAAGAAGAAAGTGGCGTTGGCATTAAAAACTTGAGAACCCAAAACAAGAGTTTCCTAATGAAATGGTTATGGGGATACAACATTGACAACCAAACTCTGTGGTGGCTAAAATGTATGGACAACTGGAAAGTTGGGGCACCAAGCCTGTTATAGCTGTGCATATGGGATCCATCAAAGCTCAATTGCCAAATCTAATAACAAATGTGGGATTTGCAGTGGGGAATGGATGCCAATTACCAGAAGCTATTGCAGACACTTGAGAGTTTGCAAGGTTGGAATTTTTCTTTTAGAAAACTATTGAATGATTGGGAGGTAACTACTCAATAGAGCTATGGAGCTACTTTAAAGAACCCGGAGAGCTTCAAGGGTACAATTCAGAATGAAGATTATATGGAAAGGGAATGCAAGGAAGGGGATCACAGTAAATTCAGCTTTTTTCCTCTTGAACTCCACCAGACAGCAAGTAAAAAGCTGTCATGAA
Organism: Capsicum annuum; assembly: GCF_002878395.1. Taxonomy (NCBI): domain Eukaryota; kingdom Viridiplantae; phylum Streptophyta; class Magnoliopsida; order Solanales; family Solanaceae; genus Capsicum; species Capsicum annuum. The sequence continues at coordinate 252,563,638 of NC_061113.1, forward strand.
GGCAAAAGCTCCATTGAAGGTGAGGTGCTTTCCTTGGTTGGTGATCAAAAGAGCATGTCTTACTCATGAAAGTCTACACAGTTTTTTTTTTCTTTTTTCGATAATGGTGGCGTCCAGCCATCTTTCACACACCTCGACTAATTCCACGGGATACCCACTACCTCGTACCAGTAACAGGTTACAGGTACGAGGTTCTGTCCACCAAGGCTAGGACAGATGGGAAGAAACGACCTAGTATTTTTGTCTATGTTGAGATTAGAACTGAGACCTCATGGTTCTCAACCCATTTAATTGACCCCTAGGCTACATCCTTGGGTGCTTCTATAAAGAAGGGTAATCCAGCTATCTTCAAGATGTTTTCTATGTCAGGGAAGTGCAGAAAACAATAGCCAGTTACTCCTACATTGCGAAGTGACTGGACCATGCCAGGCAGATCTTTTTGAGTATGTTGGCCTCAATGGAGTTAATAAATTGTTGGGGCAGGGGGGGGGGGGGGGGGGGGGGGGGGTAGAGGAAGATGGAAGAAATGGAGTACCATTCCAGCTTGTGTATGGTGAACTGTATTGAAAGAGAGAGGAATGCGTGGTGTTTTGAAGACAATAGCAGCTTGTATATACATTCGTTTTTTCCTTCTTTGATGAAGAAAAATAAGAAAAGAAGGGAAGTGTGTGATATATCTCTTACAAGTGTGGGGTTATGTCAATGAATCAATGATTTTGACTTTCTAGATGCCTGCATGCTACAAGTTAAACTTACATTCAAGGCACACAAACTACAGAAAAAAACAATCCAAGTTACATATTTTTCATCCCCCGAGTGACAAAAAGAGCAGATAAGTAATCTGGTCTTTCTCATAGCAATCAGAAAATAGTACTTCTACAGCTTGGCCTGATGACAACGTATTAAAGCATTTATACTTAAACGAGAGCAAACAAGTATCCCCAATTTAAAAAGGTATAACCTTTTGGATAGACAGGAAAATTGGTATTCTAAAGAGCATAATCGAATATACATATCCTAAAAAATCACTGAAAGGAAATAAGAAAATGAGAAAAGAACATAGAGATTATAAATGTACTTTGAGAATCACTGCACAGGGCTGTGGATGCAAGTACAAGCAGCTCAACATCATTTATGAGCGCTCGCATCACCAAATCTTTGATACGCATGAACTCCACTAGTGCAATATATATCTCAGACCTACATATAATGGGAATGCAAATCAGTTTCTGGTAAAAACCTTCCTGGGCAAAGGTGCCCTTATACTTTGCAACCCTTTCTCTTTTTGGATAGATATATAAGGCAGAAGCTGACCTTTCTCTCTCGCTTGCAAAGAAATACAGTCCTATATCTTCTTTGCCTGGACAATTATCGTTGAATAGACTTGCCCAGTTATCCCCACGTGGAACGAGTTCAAATTTAAGAGTATCTGGCAATACCCTTGAGAACTCATACACCTTACGTCTAACTCTGGAAGGAGGATGAGCATGGATAAAGTTATTGAACATCCCAGGTGCAAAATCCAGAGCACCTAAGATGTCAAAACTTCCCCTATAATGCAAAGAACAAGAAAGATTAATATAATTAGGAAGAGAACCTGTATTCCTGTTGAATGGTGAAAAATCCTCGAGTAAAAAAAAGATCTTCAATATATATTTAGTCTGCAGAATAATCAAAGAGAAAGTTTTCTGCTTTTTGACGCATAACGAAAGGCATATGCAAGTTTCAATGACACACACAAAAAAAATAAAGAGAGTTCCACATGGAGTTAAAAGATGTTTTGCACTCCACATCTCATCAAGTTGCAGAACCCAAAAAAAAAAATTAGAAAACAAGCAATGTATGGCTCCCATATAACCTACTTACCTACAATTTCTTGTTTTCTCTATATCTGCAAACATAAGATGGCCCATAATGCAATGACATAGAGAGGCAGTAACTTCAAGTCTTCAAGAAATTTCTCCATAATGGGAATCAATTTTACTACCATTTCATTAACAGTATATATTCAGATAATCATTATGTCATGACTTGCACCTATGTAAAAGCATAACTCTTTCCCATAGCTCGGCATATATTCTATGTTGCCCTATTTTTTTTATTTTTTTTTTAGTGATATCAATGAGTTCCTGCCAGCTTGCATGCACCCGAACTAATTCACTAGGCAACCTGTCCATCCCACAAGGGGAATTTCTTAAACTCATATGCAAGAATCTAACTTGCTGGTATCAAATAAGTCACGAAGTAGCCAAGGAGCAATAGTCAGCACCAAGCTAAAAGCGTGAATTGGAGGCCATAGCATATATTGAAAAGGTATGCTGCCTATCAAAGCTAGCTAGATGGGTGTACCTGGTGTTGCAGCTGGGACGCAAACCTAGAATCGCCAAGTTGTTATTCCTATGTCTTAACCACTAGTCCATCCCCTTGGGGACCAACATTATGTTATTAACTAAAAAGTATCATATATGTTTCCTTACTAATCAATAGAGAAAAGACCAGTGGAGTTCGTAAACGAAAGCAAAGAAAGGTTCGCGATAAAAGAAAAGATTAATCAGTCAGCTGACTACTAGCAAAGATGGGCCATCCAAAAAGCTACCATGCAAAAACAGAGATGAGCTGAATTTGAACTCTTTTGGAGCTTAGTTTACCCTATGTTAACTTATGTTAGTAATTAAGGTGGATGATGAAGGATACTTACTTCCAGGAAGGATACTTAGCAGGATCACACGGGTGAGTCGTAGGTATCATTCGACTCTCATTCACAGCATTGGGACTCCTACGCTCCAGAATGCTAGAACCACCAGGACCTAAAAAGAAGGCTACATCAATTGGATTGAAGTACAGTAAGTAAATAATTTTTCTATGAAAGCTTTTTAGATATTGATGGTGTAACGGAAATCATTTTGAAAGATAATACCAACTCTAGACATATCAATGTTATTTTTCTTAAAAAAAATTAATTAGAGCATGAGAAAATGAAATTTCTGATGAATAAAGATATAAGAAGAGGACAACTCAAAATAAATAATGGATACTAAGAGATGTTGGTTAACACTTACATTTAGATATTTGTGCTGCTTTTTTGCTCTGTTCAGTGATTTTGGCCTTTTGAAGATTCTGAGGCTTTGTATATCCTGCTAATCCTGAAGACCGCTGCACTGGACACTTCTCAGGAAAAGACGGCTTGCTAAAATTTCCCCTAGTCATGGTTTCCATGGATTTGGTGGGCACAACTCTTGAGGAGCTAGTGGTTTTCATCCACTTGGTGCCTGATGATAGACCAAGAGCTTCTTCAACAGGTAGATATCTTGTTTTTCCGGTCTGTACTTCCTTTTCCCAGTTAATAGAATGGCCACCAGGAAACCTGTCACGTTTCTTTGGTGGCACACAATTCTGAAAGACCTTTGCAGAGGCATGTAACTTGGATCCAGAATACTCATTTTCTAGTCCACGTGATGAAGACATTACTCCCTTGCCCTTATCGCATTCTTCACAGCACCAATCCTCTTGAGCATCTTCACGATAACCCAGTATGCAATATCTGAAAGGAAGGGAAAAGGCAGAATTATTAAAAAGAGGAAGAGGACTACATATGCATAAAAGATACAATAAGTATATAAGAGAATTAAATGCCACAACATTCTAATGAAAGAATCAATGTATCCTTTCGGTGGAACCCAATATCCAATACCATTTAGGATCCGCTTTGAAGAATGCTAGAAAGATTAGACAACTTGAAGAGGTCCTTATTCTCCCCTAAGGGGTCATATCACTTCCATTTAGGCTTCTAGTTCTGTTCCATTTTTCATCCCTATTTAAGATTCCAAAAAAGGGTGTCGAATGAGTTGACAAATTTAGTCATAATCAGCTCCATGGATGAGCTGACAGATTTGATTATAATCTGCTCCACAAATGAGTAAGCAGATATGATTGCAATCTGCTGCTGTAAATATGGGATATTATATATTGTAATTCTAGGAAAATACATTGAAGGAAATCCCTTGATTTATGTATCTCCTAGGAAGGGATTGATTAGATTATTTTGATCTTCTTCTTCACCTATAAATATTGTATAACTCTATAAATAAAAACATAATTTTGTAGTATCTAAACTTTCATGGTATCATAGCAGGACTTTTCCCCCTAATATCATATGGTCAAACAGCTTTTCACGGAGAGCATCTTTCCAAAACATCAAAAGAAGACAAAATGTCTTCTTTGGAAGTTTCGGCAGAAAATCTGATGACTTAAGGAGGCAATGTTTCTCACATGCCCTTTCAGTTAACTTCTCATTGATTAAACGGGAAGAACTATGTGGAATGGGCACAATTCGTAAAACTTGCAATCGATGGTCGTGGAAAGTTAGGGCATTTGACGAGAGAGGCGAAAAAGCCGAAAACCCAAAGATGAACACATTGAGGTCAGAGAATTCACTCGTGATTATCTGGTTAATAAATTCCACAAAGCCAGTCATAAGTAAACCTTATCTTTTAATACCCACTGCTAAGGATGTGTGGGAAGCCGTTAGGGAAACATATTCTGATGTAGAAAATGCCTCCCAAATTTTTGAGTTAAAAAAAAAATTATGGCAAGTGAAGCAGGGTGAGAAAGATGTCACTGCTTATTATAATAAAATAGTGTCTTTGTGGTAAGAGTTAGACCAGTGTTATAATGATGAATTGAAGTGTTTTCTGGATAGTGCGAGAGCAAATAAAAGGGAAGAAAATGAGAGAGTTTACCTTTTTTAGTAGGATTAAACCGGGAGTTTGATGAGGTCAGGTCACGAATCCTACGAAAAAATCCTAATTTAAACTAGGATTTTGAAGTTACAAGAGAGGAAACTAGGAGAAAGGTCATGTTAAAACCTAATTTAAACGCTGAACTAAAACCTGCTATAGACTATTCAGCTCTTGTAACAGTGAAAAATAAAGATGACAAAACGAAAAGGCCATGGTGCAATCATTGCAAGAAACACTGGCACACCCGTGAAACATGTTGGAAGATTTATGGGAAACCACCAAACTGGAAGAATAAGGGAGTTGATAAACGTGGCTTTCAATATCAACATGATCAGGCTCTCCAAACAACTTACTTTGATCGGGGCAACAATCTTTTCCAGAAATGTCTTCATTTACAAGGGAACAATTGGAAATTCTACACAAACTCCTACAATCTCTACAATTTTGTCCAAATGCACCAAATCCTTCTATTCTTTTTTGTTATTTTGCTGAAATAGGCATTGTACCATCCGTTTTTCTTAGTGCCAACTCCAACCAAATAGATTTTTGGATCATAGGTTCAGGAGCTACTGATCACATGATTGGAAGTTTTTGTTTTTTCTCTACTTATACTCCTTGCACAGGGAATAATAAAATCAAGTTAGTTGATGGTTCCTTTTCTATAATTGTTGGAAAAGGAACTATTAAACCATCACCTTCCCTTACACTTCATGATATTCTTCATGTTCCAAAACTCTATTGTAATCTGGTTTCTGTTAGCAAATTAACCCGATCTCTTAATTATCATGCTATTTTTTACTCTAATTTGTGTAAATTTCAAGAAAAAGCCTCTGGGAAGACGATTGGCAATGCTAGAGAATCTGGAGGTCTTTATTTTCTTGACAACGGAACAATTCTCTACAACTAAATCCTATTTGTTTGAACTCTACTTCTGTTTTGAGTAAAGTCATGCTTTGGAACTATAAGCTTGGACAAAGTTTTTATTATTTAAGACATTTGCTACCTCGGTTATTTAGAAATAAAAATCCGTCCTTGTTCTAATGTCAATTCTGTGATATGGCTAAGCATCACCTATTTTTTTCCTTCTCAAAAGTATCAAGACTTCAGAGTCTTTTATGATGATTCATAGTGATGTTTGGGGACCATCAACAATTTCAACAATATCTGAAAAACGGTGGTTTGTAACTTTTATTGACGACCATACTAGAGTGAGTTGGGTTTATATTATTGAAGGACAAATCTGAGGTTAAAAATGTGCTTGAGACTTTCTATGTCATGGTGGAAACGCAGTTTAATGAGAAAATCAAGGTTTTTCAAAGTGACAATGGTCGTGAATTCTTTAATGAACAATTAGGAGGGCTTTTAGAAAAATTGGGGTAGTACACTAAAGCTCTTGTCTAGATACACCTCAACAAAATGAGTTGGCAAATTTAGTCATAATCTGCTTCACGAATAAGCTGGCTGATTTGATAACAATTTGCTCGACAAATGAGTTGGAAAGATGGTTGCAATTTGTTGTTGTAAATATGGGATATTATATATTGTTACTCTAAGAATATAGATTAGAGGAAATCCCTTGATTCATGTATCTCCTAGGAATTAGGGATTGATTAGATTATTTTGATCTTCTTGTTCACCTATAAATATTGTACAACTCTATGAATTAAAACATACTTTTGCAGTATCTAAACTTTCAGAGGGAAATAAAGCGGATAATCTAACTAGCAGTTTCCTTCGTAGAAGAGCAGCCCCTTGTGTGAAAAGATGAACTTCTCCCTTAGAAATAGCAAGTCAACCAAAAGAAAAGGGGTTTGGGATTGATACAATGTTTGAGGTTTACAAAAAACATATAGGTATGGCACAAGGTGATGAAGCAAGTACGAATCAGACAATCATGGCTTTCAGCTCGCCTGACTGCCCTTTCATGTTAAACCTAGAGCGAGAGAGAGAGAGAGAGAGAGAACTTACTGATGCATGTCAACATTTTTACACTTATAGCAGGTAACAATTGCTTCTTCAAAGCCTATATCACCGCAAATTCCACAAATTTTTTCCTGCAGGTTCATACAGAAAAGAAAAGAAATTCAGAGCTGACATGCTTATATTTTGTCACACAGAATCAAGATCACCATACGAACAGAATGAGAATGAGGAACAAAATGTCATAAGTTACACAAAACTAAATCATAATCAGCAAAATAAAGTTCTCGTCTTCTCTTATCTCACATGCTTATATTTCGTATATAGATCTCCCTTTTGCAACAGAAGCATACTGCATATCCACCAGTGCACACCAAATATTATCCCAACAAACTTTTTCCTAGCATATTCTTGGTTTATATCTCATCCAGACCGAAACACCTCCAAGTACAACTCCTTGAAGAAGCACTTTAAAGAGGCAAAGGACAGTAAAAGCCAGTGGTACAATATCAGTTTTCTTCCTGTCATCGTAAATAAATGACAAGAAATTCGATCTGCTTCTCTTTTGGTTGATAAGACGACATTTATCTGTATGCTTATTCTATTTAAGTTTGTTGGTTTATATTTTAAATCTTTTACCGTTGGACAAAATTTGCTCTGCTATGAACATCCTCCCCTACATCTTCTTTTGGACTGGAAAGTGGATTTTTCAATACAACAGAGACAACCTGTTGTAGTTAGAACATAAGCCTTCATGCACAATACAAATCTCTTCAGTCTATCTGTCCATCTAAAGCAAATGATCTTTAACTTCACAGCAAAAAGAAAAAGAAAAACCCAACTATAGTGCAGTATGCATTGATGTTTAACTATTTTCAACCCTAAAGTTTTAACAAATCAGTAAGTTGACTTTGGAGTAAAATGTTCTGAAACTAACACAATATCCTAATATGGGGCAAGCATAGAATAAAAATGAATTAGGACTTGGGACAATTGAACTGCCCACAAAATAATTAGGAAATCACCCAACAAACAGCAGCATATTGATTAGTATTCTCTACTGGAGATAAATTCGAAGTTGCTAATAGATGTTGGACAGTGATATACATCATAGATCACTAGAGTTGATACATTGCATGCCAATTAAATCATTTAGTACCACACTGTTGATGAAGGGAAAGGGCGATATTTTGAGTAGATTGTTAAGGTTTACTCTTAATCTAGCTACTTTTAGATATAGATGATATCATCATATCACTTGTACTGAATTCAAGTTTCTTATAAAAAGAAAACACACTGACAAATTTACTTGAAAGTTGAGAACTTCATAAGTTAATAGTACTGTCTATTCTCGGTATCTGCAATAAGGGTGTCAAGTGGCCGGGTCGTAACTAACCCGGCCCGGTTTGATCCAGCCCGGTAAGCCCTAGGGTTTTAGGATTCCGGGTCCCGAGCCGCTTATTTTTTTAAAATGGGTCCGGCTAACTTGGCCCGAACCAAGCCCGGTCCAGGCCCGCCGGTTAACCGGCCCAGCCCGGATATTTTTTTTTAAAAAAAAGAAATTAAAAAAAAATTGAGATTTTGGGCTAAATTAGCCGTTGGCCCAACGGCTATATAGCCGTTTTTGGGTCCAAACGGCTAGTTTAGGCCCATTTATTAAAAAAAAAAAAAATTAACTTTAAAAAATATTTTTTAATTCCAAAACAAATTCTATAAATACCCTACAACTTCAAATCATTTTTCACACAATTTTTCACTCTCTCAAATCTCAATTCTCAATTCTCAAATATTCAAATATTCAATATATTTAATTTCTTAAAGTGTTCACTTTAATTTTTTAATTTTTCATTTACAAAGTACGAGCAGAAGTTTCTAAAGTCGCAACCTTTGATACTTCCAAAATTTGGTATTGTCGTTCCATCTCTTACGTTTAATTTTTATTTATTGTATTAATTGTTTAATATTTAATTTTATTATATTTGTGTATTTTGAATATTTTTAGTTTAATTTAATTTATATTATGGATAAATTAAGAAACCTCCCTACTAAAGGTGTTAAAATTTTTTGTCCCAGAAGCGGTAGTGGTAGTAAAAAGCGAATTACTAGCGGTAGAGGCAGTTCAAGTAGTAGATATACCCATGTGCTTTCGCCTCCGGTACCGCTTGGTACACCTTTTGAGGAAGAAATAGGTGTAGGTGCTCACGATATGGATTATGTAGAAGTTCAGAAAAATTACGGTATAGAAGAAGAAAATGAAGTAGATGCGGTTAATTTAGACGAAGATAATGAAAATATTGCTGAGACACCCGCAGTAGGAGATGCTAACTTTAGATCTGAATCGATTAATCTCTCTCCCCGTCCTCCCAGTGCCCCAAGACCTCGTAAAAGAACTAGTGTTGCATGACAATTTTTTGAACGTATATCAGATATTAAGGTGCAATGCAATATTTGTCAACAAATATATAAGCATAGAAGTGGAGGCAAGCAAGGGGGTACGGGTACGTTAATGAGACATATAGCTGAAGATCACAAAAGAGAGTTAAATATTACATAAGGTGGTGGGGATGTTGGTGGGCCAACGCAAATTAGAATAGACCCAGCAACCGATCACGTAGCGAAGAAGTATAATAAATTGAGGGACCGGGAAGAAATAGCTAAAATGGTAGCTGTGGGTTGTTTGCCTTTTAGTTTTCCTTCTTCTGATGCCTTTATTCGTTATATACAAGCAATTTATAATCCTATGTTTAACGGTATTCCTAGAACTACTTGTCGGTTTGATATTTTTAGACTTCATTGACAATATTATTTTTATTTATCAACATTGTTAAAAAATATTCAATGTAGATTGTCCCTAATTTCTGATCTTGGTCATGCTGTAAATAAAAATGATTATTTAACCGTTACTTGTCATTGGATGGATAGTAATTTCGTGATGCAAAAACGTATTCTTGCTTTTTTATATGATGAAGATCGTAAACATACTGGACAATTTATTGCTGATTCTATTGTTAAAATTGCCGGATATTATGGTATAGAAAATAAAATTTTATGTATTGCTTTTGATAATGCTTCTAACAACAAGACTGCTATAAAAAAAATTAAAATCTACGCTCTCCACCCTTGCCTGAAATTTTTCATATTAAGTGTGCATGTCATATATATAATTTAATTGTAAAAGATGGTCTTGAGTTTTTTGAGCTTTATATTTAAAAAAATCGTCTTGCCGTTGGTTTTATTCAAAGAAATAATCGTAGATCGAGAATTAGAGAATTTAAAGTTAAATGTCAAGAAAATGGACTTACACCGATTTTGATGCCTGAGAAAATTGATACTAGATGGAATTCTACGTATGAATTTTTAAAAACTTGTTATAAATATAGAATTCCTATTATACTAGCTTTTAACCAACATTGCGGTTCATTTGCTGATTCTGCTGATTGCATGCTACATAATTCTGATTGGGTTGTAATTAATGATCTTGTTAAGTTTTTAGAAAAATTTTATGTAGCTACGGTTGAATTTTCTGGTGCTTATTATCCTACTGTTTGTAATATTTTGGCATATATAGATGATATTTCTGATTTGCTCAAAGAATATAAAAATAAAAAAGGTTATAAAGAAGCTGTTGGCGCCATGTTTACGAAATTTAAAAAATATTTTTTCCCGATTCCCCCTATTTACTTGGTGCTATGCTAAATCCGTGCATGAAATATAATAATATGTGCCACTTTAGTACTCTTATTTATACTAACTTAGAAATAATTACTAACCATGATTCTGAACAAGTACAACCTGATTTGTGGACGGCTACGGCTGATGCAAAGGATTACATAGAAAAATTATATAATCACAATGCTGATTTATTTGATTCAGCCTTACCTGCAAATATCACTCCAACTGTCGCTTCTCATCCTCCCGAGGAGCCATCATCTTCTAAAAAGTCGGTACATAGTGCTTTTTCTGATTCGTTTTATGATTTAAATTGTTGGAACAGTGTTGATGAAAGAACTTACACATCAACTTATCAGAAAAAGCTGAAATATTATCTTCGGACGGCACCAGAGGATCGCAGACTACGGATCAACACGTCGGATTGGTGGAGGAGTAATGAAACACAATATCCCGTGCTTTCAAGATTAGCTAGAGATATCTTGAATGTTCCAATGTCAACCGTTGTATCAGAGAGCGCCTTTAGTCAGGGACGACAACCACTTGGAGACAACCGACACTCATTGGGAAGCAATGCAATGAATGTTCTAGTTTGCCTCAGAGATTGGATTAGAGCGGAAAGAAGAAACCAAGGAATGGAACCGGAGCCGAGCGACGAGCTAAAACTTGAAGAAATTATGACTTCACGGGAGAACTCAGCAGAATCAAGTCCAATGCATGGTTTTGCCCCCGTTGACTTCGACTATCCTATGCAAGTTCCCGTTAATATTAACATGAATGAGTTGGAAAAAATGATGCATAATTTGTCATTCATGTAAATTATAAATTTTGGATCATTTTGCAATCAATAAAATTCTCCAAATTCATTCACTCCTTAGTCCTTGCTTTTTATATTTTTTCATTTAACGATTTAAAATTTTAAATTGAATTTCTAGTTTTCTACTTTAAATTAAAAACTTACTTATAATATATTATTAATTTACTACCAAATATTATTAATTTATTATATTAAGTAGCATATGTTTTGTACATTTATGCACATATCTTCTATAGAAGTGTATATTTAACGTATACATGTGTATATATTTTATAAATTAGTATATAAGTTTATCTATATATATTGTAATGTATATATAATGTAGTATATTTTATAAGTAGTAGTATATATACATTGAATGGTGCGTATACACGTGGATATATCTTCTATAGAAGTGTATATTTAACGTATACATGTGTATATGTTTTATAAATTAGTATATAACTATATCTATATATATTGTAATGTATATATATTGTAGTATATTTTATAAGTAGTAGTATATATACATTGTATGGTGCATATACACGTGTATATATCTTGTATATTTAACGTATACATGTGTATATGTTTTATGAATTAGTATATAAGTATATCTATATATATTGTAATGTATATATATTGTAGTATATTTTATAAGTAGTAGTATATATACATTGAATGGTGCGTATATATGAGTAATTGACTAATTGTGTATATATTTTTTAAATTCTAATGTAGTATATACTATATATATAGTGTATATATATTATTTAACGTATTTATAATATATATAGGTGGGTATATGTAATGTATATTGAAAGAAAGTTTTTTTTTTTTTTTTTATATTTTTTACCGGGTTTGACCGATTTTTTAATCGGATTTTGGTGGGTTTGACCGGGTTGGGTTAAGTGGGCCAGGTTAGGGTGGATTTTAATTTTTTACTGTTTGGCCCGGCCCGTCTAGCGCCAAAACCGGCCCTCAACCCGGTTAAAATAGAAGGGCCGGTTTCGGATTAGCCCGACCCGACCCGTTTGACACCCATAATCTGCAACATGCCACCTCTTACATCGATTTTTAAAAGATGAAATATCACTCATCAAAGTCTGGTAAGCATAGGAAAATTATTTAGTGAGCTGGTGAAACCTAGGGGTGTACAAACCGAATAGTTAAGTCAAACCGAACCGATGAATCAAACCAAACCGAGGAAAAAAATCGACTTATAGTTTGGTTTGATTGGTTTGGTGTTCAAAAAAAAAATCGATCATTCTTGATTTGGTTTGGTATTAGCAAAAATAAAATCAAAACGAACCTAAACCGAACCGACATAATACATATATAATTTTAATTTTTTATAAGTAAAAAAATATTATTTATAATCTACTTTCTAATTACTTTTATAACTTTTTTCTATTCAGAAAATAGATATATATTTTTGGGTCTTTAGTTATAATATTTAGAAAAAAGGACATGAACTGACCATTTTAAAAAGAAATGACCTACACTATGAAAATATGGACAATTGGAGCCAGTTGGCCCAATTTATTTCCTTTTTTTAGCCACTTGGCCGAAAACCACTCTCCTTGCACAATTAAGGAAATTAAATGCTCTTTATAGTTATTACTCTTAAATCACTTTTTTTTTCTAAATATACTTTCTCAAATCTTCTTTTTTTCTCCTCTATTATGCATCGATCAATCTATTGTATTTTATGATTAATATTAAAAGTTGATTTGTTGTTTCTTGCATTGGAGCATTGAAAACTATGAACATGAAACAAAAAATAGGAAATAAAGGAAAGTTAAAATTAATGGGTAAAGCGGTCAATTTTGACCTCAAATTTGTTGTTAATGATGATTATTTTACAGAATCATTACATACAGGTTTGTACTTGAAGCAATATCATAGTTCTTTAAACTTGAAGAAGAAAAAAATAAAATAATGAGGTCTCAAGGTAAAAGAAAAGCCATGTCTTGGTCCATGTTCTTCTCAGAAGCTAATTCAATCACGGTGAGTCGGAGATGTTCTTCTTAGAGGCTGACTCAATCACGGTGAGTCGGAGATGTTTTGATGCATGTAAAGATAAAAAAAAGAATATGCCAATAGATACTCTTTCATACCAGATTGATACACATTTTTTAAAAGAGAGAAGGAGAACCTTTGCATGCACATACAGTCTCTATACCCAATTGATACTCTTTTATATCAGTTTGATACACTTTTATACCACATTGATACACTTTTTTTAAAAAAAAAAGAGAAGGGGAACCTATGGATGCATATACAGTCTTTATACCCATTTAATATATTTTTATGTCACATTGATACACTTTTATACTACATTGATATACTTTTTAAAAAAGGGAGAGGGAATTCTTTGCATGCACATGCAATCCCTATACTCAGTTGATACTCTTTTATACCACATTGATACACTTAAATTCAACATCAGATATCCACTGACCTCCGTATTTTATCATTATTGAAACTAAAACTGAAGTTGAAGCTATTATTTTGTATCAATTTTGAGCAAATTTACAATGAGAAAAAATTATAGGAAGCTAATTGAATGTAGATTTTTGGAGATTTTATACAAAATTTATGGAATAAGAAAGATTAATTGAAGTATCAAAAAAGGTAAAAAATGGAGGTTTGGGAGTTTGAATGGAAAGGAAATTGTGAATGAAAAGGAATGAAAGAAAGAGAAAGTTACTTTAACGATATTTTCGATTATGTTTAAGCATATGACAGTAAAGGTTAGCTAGTAAAATTAGTTTGTGGCTATTTATAGGGTATTTAATTTTGAGTGTTATTTTTATGATATTATTTTAGTTTTAGGTGTTATTGCTGTCCTTTTCCCTAATATTTATCCATTAGTAACAGATTAATACAAAACCTAATATTAATATAAAAACCTATAACTCTTCAATTGCTTCACTTTACATTTTACTTTCCAAGTTTTCAGAGAATTCTCATTATTTCCTCATCTTATTTTTCTCATTCTCCTCATTCGTCAAGTTTTGATTTAGGTTTGTTTCTCTTCTTTCTCTTTTTTCTTGTGGAATTATGTTATAGTTAATTATTTTATGGAGTTAAATTTTTAATAAGTTGTCTGCAATTCTTCATTCTTCTTTATACTCACATTTTATGTGAAGGAAACTTTCAGACAAGCTATTGTGACTAGTGACTTACAAATTGAACCACTGAGTATCCACATAATATTACTTTGAGAGATAGTAGTTTAAACGTCTTAGTAATTTGCCAACTTAATTTTAATTGGAACTACTTTATGACCATTGTTTTTTTTTTTTTTTTTTTTTAATCTTTTTAGTGAAAACATTTAATTTTTTCTTCAATCACATTATAATTGTAAAAAAATCGAGAAAAAAACCAAAAAAAACCGAAATATAAAAACCGATTGTATATTGGTTTGGTTTGGTTTATAGATTTAGAAAACCGACATTGTTGGTTTGGTTATATTTTAATGAAAAACCGACTCAAGATTATGTTGCTCGAAGTCTTCAAAAATATCATTGAGTATGTATCGGATTCTAAAATTCGATACACGACAACATTTTTGAAGAGTGCAGCAACTTAGCCTCGAACTTCCTAATAGGTAGCCAGTTTTGTTAAGCCAAGACATGTGAAAAAAATGAGCCAAGAAGCACCACCACCTCTTATATTTGATTTTTTTTTAAAGTAGTGATTATTGTGATAGAGAAATAGTCTAGCAATAAGTTGGTGCTGATACAACTTATATCCTCCTATTTTCTCTGATATTCTTTCTTTTATAATATTTGGGCTCACCTCATGCGAATACTATTTCACACGTACTTTCTTTCTCTTTGGACAATTCTATTCATTCATGAAAAAGACATTCAATAGAATATTTTTCTATCTCTATTTAAGAAAAATATTCAATAGAGTATTTATCTCTCTCTTTTAAACATCTTATTTAACTTAATACTCCGTTGAGTCGATCAATACATATATATTTAGAAAAAAATAATACATGACTTTTTAATTTTTATACTAGTATATTTTTTCAAGATATCCTATAATTCCAAAAGATAGTTTAACAACACTGATTCAACTAATATAAATCCCCCAAAAATAAAAAATTCTTTCAGAACGTAGACATAAAAAATTTGTGGGACTCGATATGAAGATCCCAATTTCAATTAGAATTTTTATAAGCCACTCTAACTTAAACCCTAGATTACACTTATTTAAAAGGTTATATATTTTTTTGATGTGGCATCTCAAAATCCCATAAACACCTAAAATATTCACAAGAAGATCAAAACATCAAATAGTGCCTTTGTCAAAGTTTTTGCCAGACATTAATAAAATTTACACATGTCAAATCCTTGATTTTCACAAATCAACAAGCATTAGGTTTTAAATAGTTCGGGGTTAATGAGATAGGGGTAACAGAATTTTCGTGAAGTATAAGTATATAGTTGGTAATTGATTAATTAATTGCAGGGCATTTGACTATTCTATCCCTAAATATTTATCAATAAAATTATATTCATTCATATTTTAATTGTTATTTCAATTTATTTTCTATGACATTAAAATTAATTGAAAATACAGATATTTTCACCCATCACTTTACCAATTATGAATCTATTAAAATAAAAAACCCTCTAAATTTTATCTACGCTTATATTTTTAAATTTACTCATTTTCCATTTTAAAAATCATCCAACAATCAGAAATTCTAAATAAACTTCAAATTAATTATTCTCCAAAAAAGGAAAATGCAGCACATCTTTAAGAACTCTTATTTATCACAAATACTCTACTAATTATTCTCCTATAAAGTAAAATGAAGCACATCTTTAAAACAAAAAATCTAGTTAAATACTCCATATTTACAACATTGCCAAAAATCTTAGTAGCTCAATTTTGACTATCTAAACAATTAGGACTCATTCGGTTTGAAAATTAATTATCTCGAAATTATTTATTTCATAATTATTATTTTATCCTGCAATAAAAACAACATTATAAATCTCATATAACTAATCTCGAGATAAATTATCTCATGGGATTAGTTATCCCGTGTTTCTCTGACCAAACGAGCCCTTATAAGAGCTCGATTCTCATTATATAAACTCCTCCCAATTTCCACTTCTCGTACCCAAAATCAGCTACTCTTTTCTTATCCCTCCTATCAAACGAGCCCTACTTTATCTGTGAGAGTTCGATTCTCACTATATAATTCCCTCCCAATTTTCACTTCTTGTACCCCGATTTAAAAACAACACTATAATCTCAAAATAATTGATCTCACGATTTTATTCCAACCAAACATGAATAAATCCATCCTAAAATTAATTCCAAAATCAGCTACCCTTTCCTTATCCCTCCTATCAAACAAGCCCTGCTTTATCAGTAAGAGTTTGATTCTCACTATACAATTCCAAAATCAGCTACCCTTTTCTTATCCCTTCTATCAAACTGAGTCCTACTTTATCGGTAAGAGTTCGATTCTCACTGTACAATCCCCTCCCAATTTTCACTTCCCCTCTCAAGTTAAAACTAAAAACTACAACCTTTCCTTTTATATCTTGTATAAAAAATCCTTTTTTTTTTTTCCTATAAACACATGTTTTCGATCGCACACAAATCACTATTCCAGAAAAGAATGTCGGCCTCTGCCATGGAGAAACCAAAGAAAATAAAATAAACAAATGCAGAATCGCATGAACATTTGCCATCGAAGAAACAAATAAAAAAAAAGTAGTACACATACAGTATATAATAAACTCAAAAAAAGAGAAAAAAACCTTAAGGTTATACCTTGTGGGCCTGCTGAAGTGTGTGTGGTTCCTTTTGCCTCGGAATGTGAGTGGCCATTTCTGTTCCACGGCGGCACACCGACATAGAAAATAAAAAGGTCTGAAAAGGGTCCTACACTAATTTTTATTTCTAGGGTATTGCTAAATACTCAAATTTTCAGACCAAAAAAATGTCACAAGCCTTGCATATCGAATGAGAATTTTGAGACATTTGACCTGAGTTTACTAGACTAAAATGGGAGATTCTTTCTCGTTTGATGTCCTCCATTTTCTTATAATTGTTTGTTTATCACCCTGTGGTTTTGTTAATTTCACTTGAATGGGGATTTGTTTTACTACTAATGAAGTTGAGGAAATAAATGACTCATACTTTGGCATTTAGCTATAAAGGGTAATTTGGTTGGTGGGACAATAGGTGGAGTGAAAGTGATACGTTATGGTACAGTATAGAAAACTTTTATTCGTTAATTTTAATATGATTTGATATTTTAAGGCTCGATTTTGATATTTTGTAATGTGATAAATTGGCAATCGTAGTTCATTGATTGCGATTTACATCTACTCATAACAATAACAACAATAATATATACAGTATAATTAAATAAAAAGAGTTTGTAGAAGATAGAGCAGAAGAGTAATAGATCGAGGTTGGGTATCATAAACCATCGACTCAAAAAATCTTAAAAAATTCAAAAAAGTTTACATGTTCTCATATAAATAGAGAATTATGATTTCAATTTTTCAAAAAAAAAATAAAAATCCTGATTATATCATACTAACATTTTATATCTGTAGAAATATTTTTTTTAAAAAAAGTATAAGCAGGCAAATTTTTTCATTAATCAATTACACAAAAAAAGATATTTCAGTTCAAATTGAGTAGTCAAAATTCTGACGCTTAAATAATTATTTTTGTACAAATATTATTTTATACATTTGCTAATATTATAGTAATATATGTATAAATTATATATGTAGCAATGGTATCTCGGTATTCGTCAGTAAATATCAAAATCGAACAGCACATTAAATCATAAAATTATGGATACCTTGATATCAATATTTTAAAATTCACTCCATAGACTGCAATACTCTGCTCACCCTTAATGTCCAAATGAAATTATTTTATCTCATTTTTTATATGAAATAACTTATTCATAATTTATATTAAAATAGTTAAATAGTGATTTTTTAGACTAGACAATATTTATTACCAAGCGTAAAATAAAATAATTAAGCGTAAAGGTATCATTAATTAATAAAGTCAATTCCTTGTATGGGTACTTGATTCTACCGAACTACCTAATAAAAATTATTACCGAACAACCTAACATTAAGCCTCAAAAATTCCTACAGAAATATGCAAATAATCACCATAAGAATCAACAAGACCATCTTGATCTTGATATCCATACTTATGCAAAATGTTATGC
This sequence comes from Capsicum annuum, assembly GCF_002878395.1. Classification (NCBI taxonomy): domain Eukaryota; kingdom Viridiplantae; phylum Streptophyta; class Magnoliopsida; order Solanales; family Solanaceae; genus Capsicum; species Capsicum annuum. The sequence continues at coordinate 252,582,005 of NC_061113.1, forward strand.
AAATCGATAAGACCATCATAATATTTATATGCATGCAAAATGATAAACACCAACCATAATTTGTATATAACGATGCTCTCCCAATTTCACACTTATAATAATACGATTAACCCAATAACGACCGTAATTTGATAATCATAATCATATATGCACCACATACTATCAGAGACAAATTTAGGATTTCAAACTTGTGAATTCCCGATAAAATAAATTAATATGTAATAATATAATAAAAAAGACAATACCCAGCAGGAATCGATCCCATGGTCACGGGAATAAACAATTCAAGAGTCTATTCCATTCCACAAAGGCAATATTATTTTTGTTTATGGGTTTTCATTTATAATATTTTATTGACTCATTCTATTTTTCAATATATTTATTGAATCTACGATAGTGGGTGGGGGTCCCTAGGAACCCACACCGAACATTGTAGATTCGCCCCTGCTTGGTCCCAACTTAGTCAAGCCTTAACGGCCAAAGAACTGACTTTATATTCCTTTATTTTAAGCAAGTTTGATAATTTGTAACTTGTCCCTACCCTAGTGATGGGCTAAAACGAGCCCACTCTAATAACGGACCGGGTTCACCTTAAAGGTCAAGTCCATTTGACAACTCCATCTATAGCCTTGATAAAAATGATAATCCATTTTAGCTTAAACCAATTCAATGAGTTACCTTATCGTGAAAGGTATTCGGTCAAATAGTTGATTTTTATATAATCTATTTATATTTTATAGATTTAGATATGCCATCTATAATAACTGTCTTTCCTTTTATCTTTTAATTATCTATATTGTGTAATTTTCACCTATAAAGTATTACGGTCAAATAGTTACCTTACCTATAAGGTATTGCATCATTTTCACCGAGTGAGTTACCTTATCGTAAAGGTATTACGGTCAAATAGTTGATTTTTATATAATCTATTTATATTTTTTAGATTTTAGATCTAAAAAAAAAAAAAAAAAAAAAATCTAAAATCATTTGCGGACAAATTTTATTTTTACATTTGGTCTGAATCTTGTCTTTGAATTTTTTGCATGTGTATTACATTAGATGTTAAACGGCTCTCTCTCACTCAGATCTCTAACGGCTCTCTCTCTTCCTCCCTACCCTCTCTCTCGCTCACACCGGTCACCGGCCACCGTCGCTGTCGCCGACCGTCGGCGCCGACCGACCCGACCTCTGGTCCCCGTCGCCGACCGTCGGCGCCGACCGACCCGACCTCCGGTCCCCGGCGCCGCCCTAACGGTTCTCCCTCTCTCCAACGGCTCTCTCTCTCCCCCTACCCTCTCTCCCTATCTCTCGCATCGGTCCCGATCCCCGGCGCCGTCGCTGACCTTCGGCGCCGATCCGACCCGACCGCCGGCCCCGACCTCCGGTCCCCGGCGCCGACCCCCGTCGCCGCTCCCCGCGACCCTCCGACGCCGACCGCCGGTTCCAAGCCGTTCCCCCCCCGCTGTTCATAACCCCCCCACCCCCCCACCCTTACCTGTCTTGTCCGTACCCCCCTCCCCCCGGCGGGGTACACCAACCCCCCCACTTCGACCTTCAGCCAGCCGCCGCCCGGTCTCCAGCCGCCAACTCGGTCTCCAACAGTCGAAGCTCGGTCTTCAGCCGCAACTCCGTCTGCACCCGCCGCTCCGTCTCCAGCAGCCGCAGCTCCAAGCGAAATCCGGTGACTTCTAACCTTTGTTATTTCGTTATTTCATATCTCATTTTATTTTATTATTTCATATTCCATTCTTAGTATTATGCTAGTAGTAGCCCCTGTACCTTGACTTGCGTGGGATTTGTGGACATTGTCTGTTGTTGCTGTTGCTGTGGTCGTTTCTTCCACTGCTTTGGATTAGGTTATTGGCTGGGAACCTGTATTTGGGGCTGTGGGCGGTAATGGGGGGATAGGGTCATGTCCGAGGGGGTTGGGGCATGGGGCCGTGGTGGGGGCGGGGGATGAGGAGAGGGCGGGAGTGGGAAGGAGGCCAAGGTTTGGCCGCGGAGGGGGGGGTAGTGGAGGGCGTGTGGAGAGTGACGGTAGGCTGAGGGTCGGGTCTTAGAATATAGGGACCCTTTAGGGTAAGTCCATAGAGCTTGTGAAGATTCTTAGGAAAAGGAGGATCAACATTGCGTGTGTCCAAGAGACCAAGTGGGTAGGGTCTAAGGCTAGGGATGTGGATGGTTACAAGCTTTGGTACTCTGGGAGCGAGAGGCGTAGGAATGGAGTTGGCATCTTAGTAGATGAAGAGCTTAGAGGTCAGGCAGTGGAGGTGAAGAGGATCAACGATAGGTTGATGACTATTAAGTTGGTCATTCGAGGGTTTACCCTGAACGTGTGTAGTGCTTATGCGTTGCAAGTGGGATCAGAGGTGGAGGAGAAGATGCGGTTTTGGGAGGCTTTGGAAGAGGTGGCGAGAGGCATGCCTAGTTCGGAGAAGATTGTTGTAGCAGGGGATTTCAACGGGCACATCGGGGCGCTACCGGGAGGCTTTGGTGATGTGCATGGTGGTTTTGGTTTTGGGGAGAGAAATGAAGAGGGGGCGACCCTATTGGAGTTTGCGAGGGCCTTTGGGCTGGTGGTGGTGAACTCGGGCTTCCCGAAGAAGGACGAGCACCTGATCACCTTTCGAAGCGCGATAGCCAGGACTCAGATTGACTTTTTGTTGCTTAGGAAAGGGGATAGGGCGTTGTGTAAGGACTGTAAAGTCATCCCGAGTGAGAATCTTTCGACCCAGCATAGGCTCTTGGTTATGGATTTGGGTATAAAGAAGGATAGAAAGAGGAGGAGTAAGGAGTGTAGACCGAGAATTAAGTGGGGCGGCCTGACGCCAGTGAATGCGTGAGAGATAGGGAAGAGGTTGGCGGGAATGGGGGTGTGGGAGTGTAGGGGGGACGTGGATAGTATGTGGGACAAGGCGGCAAGGTGCATCAGGGAGAATGTAAGTGTGGTGTTGGGTGTTTCTAGGGGTCGGGCACCATCGGGGGGATTGGTGGTGGAATGAAGAGGTGGAGAAGAAAGTGGGGACCAAGAGAGGGGCGTTTGCTAAGTTGGTGGAAAGTAAGGACGAAGAAGAGAAGCGGGTAAACAGGAAAGAGTACAAGCTAGCGAGGAAGGAGGCGCGAAGTCAGCAGTCACGGCAGCTAAGACGATCGCTTTTGAGAGCTTGTATGCAGGGTTACAGGGGAAAGGAGGGGAGAAAAAGTTGTTTAGACTCGCCAAGGCTAGGGAGAGGAAGGGTCGTGACCTCGATCAGGTGAGGTGCATTAAGGGGGAGGACGGTAGAGTGTTGGTGGAGGACGACCACATTAAGAAGAGATGGCAGTCGTACTTCCATAGGCTCTTGAATGACGAAGGGGATAGAGCTATTGTGTTAGGGGAACTGGAGCACTAGAGGAGTGTCGGGATTTTAGCTATTGTAGACGTTTTAAGGTAGAAGAGGTTAGACAGGCTGTCCGCAGGATGCGAAGGGGTAGGGCGACGGGGCCGAATGAGATACCGGTGGAGTTTTGGAAGTTCGTTGGAGAGGCTGGTGTAAGGTGGTTGACTGGATTATTTAATGAAATCTTCAGGACGGCAAAGATGCCCGAGGCGTGGAGGTGGAGTACCATGATCCTTCTCTATAAGAATAAGGGGGACATTCAGAGTTGCAATAACTATAGGGGGATTAAGTTATTGAGTCATGCTATGAAGATCTGGGAGAGAGTGGTCGAGGTGAGGCTGAGACGGATAGTGTCTATTTCTGAAAACCAGTTCGGATTTATGCCCGGCCGCTCGACGACGGAGTCAATCCACCTGGTACGGAGGTTGGTGGACCAGTATAGGGAAAGGAAGAAGGATCTGCACATGGTGTTTATTGACCTGGAAAAGGCTTACGACAAAGTCCCCAGGGAGGTGCTTTGGAGATGCTTGGAGGTGAGTGGAGTACCGCAGGCATATATCAGAGTAATTAAGGATATGTATGATGGAGCGAAAACCCAGGTGAGGACGGCGGGAGGAGACTCAGAGCATTTCACTGTCCTGACAGGATTGCATCAGGGATCTACTCTTAGTCCCTTTTTGTTTGCGTTGGTGATGGATGTGTTGACGCGGCGTATTCAAGGGGAGGTGCCGTGGTGTATGCTTTTTGCAGACGATGTAGTTCTGATAGATGAGACTCGAGGGGGTGTGAATGACAAATTAGAGGTGTGGAGGCGAACTCTTGAGTCTAAAGGGTTCAGGGTGAGCAGAAGCAAGACAGAGTATGTGGAATGCAAGTTTAATGACGTGAGGCGGGAGAATGAGGTAGTAATGAAGCTGGAAGCACAGGAGGTATGTAAGAGGGATAAGTTCAAGTATCTTGGGTCCGTGATCCAGAGTAACGGTGAGATTGACGAGGATGTCTCGCACCGTATTGGGGCGGGATGGATGAAGTGGAAACTCGCGTCGGGGGTGCTGTGTGATAAGAAGGTGCCGCCCAAGCTTAAAGGCAAATTCTATAGGGTGGTAGTCCGTCCGGCCTTGCTGTATGGAGCGGAGTGTTGGCCAGTTAAGAACTCCCACATCCAAAAAATGAAGGTGGCAGAAATGTGGATGTTGCGCTGGATCTGTGGACTGACTAGAGGGGATAGAGTTCGGAATGAGACTATCCGGGAGAAGGTTGGTGTGACTTCAGTGGAGTGCAAGATGCGGGAAGCACGATTGAGATGGTTCGGACACGTGAAGAGGAGGGGCATGGATGCCCCGGTCCGTAGGTGTGAGAGACTAGCGTTGGATGGTTTTAGGCGGGGTAGGGGTAGGCCGAAGAAGTACTGGGGTGAGGTGATTAGGCGGGACATAGAACAGTTACAGCTCACCGAGGACATGACCCTAGATAGGAAGATCTGGAAGACGTGAATTACGGCAGAGGATTAGGGCCAGTTTGGGTCGCTAGTGTAGGGAATTACTTGGTGGGGGTTTTATTCCTGTTATGATTCCGTGTTCCGTGTTTCATGTTTTATTACGAATCTGTGTGCTTTCCTCTGCTTTCCTCTGTTTTATAATACTTATGGGTGCCGTATTTATGTTATGTAATCTGCTTCTGTGCTTTACTATGTGTTTGTGTGGTATCTCGTGCCTTGAGCCGGGGGTCTTTCGAAAACAACCTTTCTACTTCATCAGAGGTAGAGGTATGGACTGCGTACATCTTACCCCCCCAGACCCCACTAGGTGGGAATACACTGGGTTTGTTGTTGTTGTTGTTGTTGTTGTAGATATGCCATCTATAATAACTGATTTTCCTTTTATCTTTTAATTGTCTTTATTGTGTAATTTTCACTTATAAGGTATTACAGTCAAATAGTTACCTTACCTATAAGGTATTCCATCATTTTTCACCGATTTAGTGAGTTGCCTTATCGTAAAATCACGGTCAAATAGTTGATTTTTATATAATCTATTTATATTTTCTAGATTTTAGATATGTCATTTATAATAACTGTCTTTCCTTTTATCTTTTAATTGTCTTTATTGTGTAATTTTCACTTATAAGGTATTACAGTCAAATAGTTACCTTACCTTTAAGGTATTGCATTATTTTTCACCGATTCAGTGAGTTACCTTATCGTAAAATTACGGTCAAATAGTTGATTTTTATATAATCTATTTATATTTTCTAGATTTTAGATATGTCATATATAATAACCGTCTTTCCTTTTATCTTTTAATTGTCTTTATTGTGTAATTTTCGCCTATATATGTAAGTATCTCTAAGAAATAAATCATTATAAAATATTTTGGCTCGACTGCTTGAGGCTAGAGTTTCAATCTCAATGGTATCAAGTTTATCTTTTTGTTATTCATTTCATGTGTGCTCTTTCTTTTCAATTCTAAATAAAAACTTGTGGGATCTTTATATGAATAGTCTGATAAATTTAATTTTTACTTTTTTTAGCAGCATATACGAATTATATATATATATATACATACATACATACATATATATATATCGGCTATTTTAAATTTAATTAATCGACTAGACATATGGATTATCTTTTTTACTGTATAAATTCTTTCACAATTTTTTTGAAATAATAGTGCATTTTTTCAGATTACATTGTGGGAAGAAGATCAAATATGTTTTACTAGGTTTTTTTTTTTTCATTTGTAGAGTTTGAACATAAAAATTCCGATCAGGACGAATAGATCTTGTTCTTTAGTTCATAACTCTGGGTGGAGTTTAAAGCTTTTGATATAAATTAAATAACATGATCTTATGTGTAATTGCTCATTTTGCCACCTTTGTTGTTTTTCTCATTTTATAAAGTGATGTCAGAGTTCACTTTTACTCAATTTTATGTCTAATTGGTCATTTTGCCACCATTGTTATTTTACCCTTTTTTTATAAAGTAATTTAAGAGTCGATTATTTTGCCGTACTTGTTATTCTACTAATTTTTTAAGGCAAAAACAAGATATTTAAATTTTTTAAATATATATATAAATTTTTTAAATATATATATATATATATATATGACTTTCTTAGTACAAATAGAGAAAATAGTTTTTTTTAATCCTTTGTAGCAGTTCCCAGATTTTAGATTTTTTTGATGACTCAAATCCACATACTAAGGACAGTATAAGTCATAATTTAGGACTAAGAATTGTGGGTGTTTAACAATTCTCTAAGCAACTCTTTTTTGTTGGAAAATAAATTTCATAAGCGACATTTCATAATAATTATTTACTCATAATTTAAATCAAGTTGATTTACCAAACAAACCATAACTTTAGTAAAATGCCAGAATATGAGTCATTTAAATTTCCTCAAATTCATTAGTAGCAGCAAAATGGAGAAGTGAAATTATCAATACCACATAATGACAGATGTTACAATTACCAAAAAAAAGAAAAGAGGATCTCAATGGGGAAGAATCTCCTCCCATTAGTCCAACACTCTCTGCAGAAACATAAAATGTACCAATTTTTTGTTTGATTAATGTAGTCTACTAATTGAATAGCTCATAAGAATCTCTCTCTATATATATGAAATTAATTGTTAGTATTATTATTTATATTAATTTAATTTTAGTGTCTAAATATATTGAGTATTGTGTAGGACCTATTCAGATTTTTTGTTGTGTTGGTGTGCCATCGTGAAGCGCAAATGACCCCTCACCCTACTAAGCAGAAGGATTTGTGCCGGAGTCACCAGGCCCATAAGGTAAACCTTGACTTTTCATTTAATATTATTCCATTTTAATTTGGTACAAAGTCTAAATATTTTTCTTTGGAATGTTTGTCATGTTAAGGCAAACATAGTAGAATGTACTAAAATATTTTGTAATCTTATGGTGTTAAATATGCCGTATCAAAAATTAAACTAAAAGAGTTATAGAAAAAAAAAAAATTCCTTTTGGAATGTTTTAAAAAAAAAAAAATTAAAGGAGGAAGTAGTAAAAATTAGAGCTGGCAATTTAACGGGCAGCGTTAAATTTGAACAAATCAAAATGAATCAAGATATCAAACAAGCCAAGACTCAACCCGATTCAATTTTATTTGGTTCAAAATAGATTGAGTCAAAATGAGTTTGCTGACGAATTGTAACTCAAATCCCTAATGTTTACTAAATCTTAATTACTTGATTTATATGTTCTTTAATAAATTTTGAGTACCCAATAAAATTATATTTTTCTTTATATAGCTAAATATAACATATAAAATGAGAAAAGTCTTTTTAAAAATATTTTAACAAAATAAACTTAATTAGATCTTGAAATTCAAAAAGTATCATATAAATTAAAACGGAGGAAGTATTTATTTGTTTTTTCCACCACAGGGAATGTTAAATAGATCAATACGTCTGCATATTGTCCAATTTTTGTGAAAATCCAACATTCTTTTTGGAATGATGATTGGTCGACTAAGCGTGTGTCCTTTTCTTTTTTCCTTTAAAAAAAAGAAAAATATTTCCCGCCCCTCTTTTATGCAAAATATAAAAAAGGAAGATTGTAAATATGCTACTCTCTCTAGATTCTGTGTGACAATAGAAGCTGAATGGAGCTTCATTTGAGTCAGTGAGTTTCTGAATTTCTTATGTTTTCTATGTGAATTTGCAAGAAAAGATTTGCGAAATATGCGGTGATAAAGGTATTCAAGATGCAATAATTACCTGCTGTCGCTGTCAAGATGTGGACGTGCATGAGTAAGTTTTTTCCATTTTCAGCACGGCTGCTGAAAGCCTTGACTCTTAGATTGCCATATCTATATGTTCTTTGTAAACCTCAAATATTGTCCTAGCCACAAACCCATACCCTAAGGGAGAATAGAATTACCTCCCTGAATCATTAATTAAAATCTTTTTGATATCTGAAAATGAAATTACCTCCGAGGATACATTGACTCTTTCATTAGAGTGTTGTTTCATTTAGTTCTCCTATATACTATCTATTATAAAAAATTCTGTTTTTTCTCTTCCTTTCAGATATTGCGTGCGGAATTGCTGTGTAGAAGCACCAAAGGATTGGTGCTGCGAAGTATGTGACAAGGGCAAGGGATCCGTGATAAAGGCCTCTGAAAAGATTTGTCAGAGCATTGCGCCACCCAGAAAACACAATAAGTTTACTGGTTCTCATGGTATTAACTGGGAAAAAGAGGTACGGACTGGGAAAACGAAGTATCTCCCTGTTGAAGAAGCACTTAATCTACCATCGAGCCTTAATAAAAAGGGAAATCCACTGAACATCATTGGCTCCTCAAGAGTTGTGACAACAAAATCTATGGCAACCGGGACTCGAAGGAGTTTTAGCACGTCTGGAGCTCAAACTTCAAATTATTTTCCTGAGAAGAGCCCACTGCAATGGTTTTTAGGATCAAAAAGATACACAAATACTCGGAATGTCAAAAACACTAAAATCACTGAACAAATCAAAAACACAGTACAAGCTTCAAAAGGTTAGTGTTCACTAACATCTATTGCATTCGTTACTTGTTTCGATTTGTCTTCTTCTTATATCTTTATTCATCAGAAATTTCATTTCCTATCATATACTCTAATTGATATAGCCTACATTTTAGGTTCTGGTGAGCTTAAGAGTTCCAGTGCTGCCAGTGAGAATCCATTGATGAATCCAATTATGACACACCCTTGTGATCCTGCTTTGGCTCATTTCTGGATGTAAGTACCCTTCATCATGTACTTTAATTAGTAACATAAGTTGACACAGGTAAAACTGAGCATCAAAAAGCAGAAAAGTTTTCTTTTGGTTATTCTGCACACACACACACACACTATATACATATATATATATATATATTGAAAATCCTTCTTTTATCTGAGAAATTGGAACTATTCAACTGGAAAAAAAGGCTCTCTTCCCTATAATTAATAGTCTCTCTTTTCCTCTTTGTGTTTCAGGGGAAGCTTTGACATCATAGGTGCTCCTGAATTCGCTCCTCGAATGCTCAATAATTGTATCCAGGCTTATCCTCCTTCCAAAGTTAGGCGTAAGGTTTATGAGTTCTCAAGGCTATTGCCTGGTACTCTTAGATTTGAACTAGTTCCGCGTGGGGCTATCTGGACGAGTCTATTCAACAATCACTTTCCGGGTAAAGAAGATATAGGACTGTATTTTCTCACAAGTGCGAGAGAAAGGTCAGTTTCTGCCTTATATATGTCTATCTGAAAAGGAATAAGGGTTGTGAAGTAGAAGTGATGTCCTTACCCAGGAAGATTTTTACTAGAAATTAATTTGTATTTCTCATCCTATGCAGGTCTGATATATATACTGCTCTGGTGGAGTTCTTGCGTAACAAAGATTCAGTGATGAGAATGCCTATAAACGATGTTGAGCTGCTTGTACTCGCATCCACAACCCTGCGCATTAATTCTCAACGTACGTCTATAATCTGAAAATTGCACAAAGAAAAGAATATCTGATAATTATAGAGTTGTCTTTCACCTTGTGGATGTTTTTGCAGGATTGAACAATGAACTCTTCTTGTGGGGGTTGTTTCACCGCATGAGTCAGGACGCATAGGCTGTTTGGCAAACTTCGAATATCTGCTTATATTCAGAAGTACTTTTTTCTAGAAGTTCTTTTCAGAAAAGTACCTGTATAAAATAACAAATTCTGTTTTGCTTATCAATTCTAGATATACTTCTACCAATATTACAACAATGATTTGTTTTTGGTCGAGGTTCCAAAAGTGTTGTTCTAGGGAAAAACTATTTTTCCAGTTATGTAAAACAACTTCTGCTATCGCTTAAATGCACTTATTTTTTTTGAAAATCTTGGTCTTTAAGCATGTTTGAATGGGCTTACTATTTTTGTCTTTAGTATAAAGATGGTATACAATCCATCTTTATTCTTTGTATGAACTGCTTTTATCGTGAATTCTCTCTTTCCATACAATCCACTGTACACATAATAGAACGGAACCCGCCCAAGCACTCCACAAATTTCTTCAGTTTTCTCTATCTACCCCCTTTCCCCATCAATTTACTAACTCTATTGTGGTTCTTGGCATGGTTCAGTTGAGGCTAAACATACTCAAAAATATTTGCCACAATTGTCCAATCACTTTGCAATGTAGGAATTAGTCGTTATTGTTTTCTGCACTTTCCTAACATAGAAAACATTTTGAAGATAGCTGGATTCCCCACTTCTTTGTAGACTTTCATGAGTTATACATGCTCTTATAATCGATCACCAACAATATCAATGGATCTTTTGCCTTCTAGATTTTCCTCCACTGATCGCTTTGTACTTATTGTCCTGTGGAGTTTAACAGAAAATTTGCTGGCTTTACCATAAAACCCTTACTTTCAATCCCTTTCCTTATAATGGAATCTTCATTTTGGATTGCACCTTTGAAGCTTTCTAGGGGCTTTAGAAGCTCCATAGCTCTAGTGACCACCCAATCATTGAATAGTTTCTAAAAGAAAAATTCCATCCTTGCAAACTCCTAGTATCCTCGATGGAAGCCTCTGGTAACAGCCTCAAACCAAACATACCTGGAGACAACTCTTTTTGTAGACGATGTCCTAGCCAATTATCGTAAAAGGAGATTTTCTTCCATTCCCCCACTGCAGATCCCACATTTTTCATTAGAGTCTCCCATTGAACTGTAACAGGCTTTGTGTCAAATATCCTAGTAGTCCATACTTTCTAGCTACTATATTCTTCCATAGAATTTAATTTCAAATTAAGCATTAAAAATACATATGCAGAATACATCATTTTTATTGAGCTTCTAAATACATATGTAGTGTTAAGATTTTCAATACAAAAACTAAATATGCAGAATGCATAATATGTTTTTTAGTGTTCTTTTTTGTTTATGTTGCATATGTTTTTTGTTAATTTAGAACTGAATGGAATTAATTCTTTTACTTATGTTTTCATAATTATAAATTCCACAAATCTAAAGGATCATACCGTCATACTAGTACACAAACCCTCGTTCTCTTTGAGTATGTCATTAAATTTTTTAATGAGTGTTGTGAATGTATATGAAGCCTCCTGCCTATTTTCACAATTTCATTTTGCAAACAGTAATCGAAATTCCTCACGAAAATCATAAATTGACAATTCTCTAGCTGATACAAGTACTCCATTTATTGACTCCGCAATGTTTGAAGTCATAGTCCATCCTCGGTGAACTGTTGCATAGGACCTAACCTACTTATCGTAATCAACCAATTCCAAATATTTCTTCACCCTAATATCAACAGCTGCAACCTTTTTCATTAACATGTGGAATTCTGACTTTGAATATGCTTTGGCCATTGTATAAAAGATCTCCGATAATGTATCATGTGACTTTCTGTAAAGTTTTTCACATACACCCATAAATGCCACATACATGCATAATGGAAACATCTTTGTACATATCACCAACAACCTTTATGATGCTTGGATTACGATCAGATACAACACACATGTTTTGTCTTTCCCCGTACGCTTCCTTTAGATTCTCAAAGAACCAAATCCAAGATGCATCATTTTCAGAATCAAGCACATCACATGCCAAAGGGAATATATGACCTATATTTATAAATACATTCTGGACATTCATATATAAATACATATAGTAGCTGCATATATATTTATTAAAGATACTGATCCCAAAAACTATATATGTTATCATAGAAATAGTATCAATTACATATACTAACATGTCAATGTACATCACAAACATACATTATCAATTATACATGTTTTCATTCACGAAAATTGAAAAATATATGTATTTTTATACAGATATGTATTTGTCAGAAATAAATTTATATTATCAAGATATATGGATAAATACATATAAACATATGACCAGGTGTACAATGTAAATATAAAATAAAATGATACTTACCTACTTCATCCATCATACATGCAGTTACAAATGTCCCAGTATATATTCCTCTCAGATGACTACCATCAACAACTACGACAGGTCTACAATGGTCGAATCCTTCAATGAATGCACGAAAGCTATAAATACATACAAGAACTAATTTTCATCCGTCTTCTTCATTCTTATATGTGACTCAGTATAGGTATTGTTCAACATATATAAGTAGGATGGTAATTTTTCATAAGATATTGATGGCTTACCCCTCAACTCTTCTAATACTCTTTCCTTGGCCCTCCAACATAAAGTATATGTCAAATTTATACCAAAATCTTTCCTCATGTCATTTTTTATTTAGACCGAACTGTATTTACGTTTGTGGTTTTTGAATTTTTATTTAACAATACCACCTATCAACATACTAGTAGCATTCACCTTTGGATAGACCTTGTCCTTCACTGGGCAAGTATGTTGAGCTATGAATTTTCTTATTCTAAACATACTAGAATCTCCCACACCAGATGCACGACATAAAAAATCACAGTTCCCTAATTTGCAAACCAATGTATAACTGCATCCAAGATATTTTAAAACTATCACTATACATATTCAAAATCATTTTAAACATGAACAAAATAATTTAGAATGTACGTACCATTTCTTACTTGACCTTTCACTTCGCGTTTGAAATTTCTCCCTAATTGTATAATCCTTCATGACCGATTTTAAAATTTTTTTCATCAATTAAACCTTGTCTTCCTCAACATGTTTGTGATGTGGGTCTGATATAATCACTGAACCGTATCGATCTCAAATACATCTAAGGATTTTTTATTTTCAGAAACAACCAAAGCTCCTTCATTAGATGTATTTAACACTGTTTGCATATTGTTAAAGTCATCTTTTTTTTTTCAACAACATATACAGATGAACTTGCAAAGCTGCTCCCTACAACTTTCTCCAAAATACTTATATATACAGGAAGACAATTCATGTCTTGTATCTCTTTTTTCTGCAAAATAAACACCTTTAAACCCATATCATTATGTATTTGTATTTGTCCTGTATTACCAGTAATCTGATATTCCATTAGAATACGTTTGCTGGTTAAGTTCACATTTAAGTGTGATGCCAAAATATCGTGCAGCTCATTCATAGTTTTTTTCATACGTCCACCTTCCAGAATGCTTCATAAGAACTGGTATGCTTCCCATTTCCAACTGATTGAACCTAAAATTCACAACTATACATATTTGTAAGATTTCAATTGTTACAACAAATACTTTTCAAAAGAAAAATTAAAACACAATATTTCAGTTATAAACGTAAAGTAAGTTACACAGCCAACAACTATAATAAAAAATATATTAACACAACATTTGTTAAACTTAAAAAACAAACACAACAAAAGTTTTCAGCAGCTCGAATTCCGTCAAGCAAAACTTAAAAAAAAAATAGAATTTCATCAGCTCAATAAAACTGAATTCTATCAGTTTTTGTTCTATCATTTCATATCAACCAACAACAACACTAAGAATATATTTATTTCAGTCTAACTATAATGACAAGGTATGTGTTCAACGTTAAATACAATCAAATACAGAACTTTCAGATTCAAACACAACTAAAATATATATAAAAGCTCTTTTCATATATAAGTTATACTCTCAAATTCTGACAAAAAAAATTAAAAAAATAGAATTTGATCAGCTTGAAAATCTGAATTCGATCATTTTTTATTGTAGGAGTTCAAATTACTATTGCATACAATTTTAATCGCAATTTGTTTAGAATATATTCAAAAATAATTTTACGATGACGCAAAAAATTTGAACAGAGCATCACAATAAGATCAATAGAGAAAACGATCAAAATAACAAAAAATATTCCAAAAATAAATTAAATAGAAAAAAATTAATTTAATACCTTTAACAACAGTTAAGAACGGATTTTCGACTGAAAGTTGAATTCCAAAATTTTATCCAGAAGAAGGTAAAGTTGATCATTGAAGTAAATGAAACTGATTGTTCAAACTGATATTGAACAACAACAAATACAATTGAATTTGATTGTTCGATTAGGGCAAAATTGTAGATTCAACTTAATTTTTTTTTTATGAAGGATCACGTTTATGAAACTGCTTTTTGAATATGATCAGGGTTGTTAGCATATAAAGGAAAAGACGTGATTGATGAGCTTTAATGGGATTGTAATCTTTAACAGTTAATTTAAGAAAATATTACCATACTAAAATTAATTAATTATGTGTAGTAAAAAATTATTGTATTTGTATTTTATAGCAATAGTTTGTAAAAATATAAAATATAACTTGTTGTATTATATAATTATGAAAATGTTGCTATGAAATTCATAATTAGGGGACAAAGTATGTTATTTTTGATTTTTTTTTTCTATTTTGGCATTTAGTACAAAGGATAATCTGGTTGGTGGGATAGGAATGACAAGAATACTTTATGGGGTGAAGTGATGGTGAGTATGATTCTACGTATAATATAAGTAGTATTGAAAATTTTGATTTGTTAATTTTGGTGTGATTTGATATTTTAAGGTTTGATTTTGATAATTTATAATGTGATAAATTGAAAATCGTAGTTCATTGATTGCATCTTACATCTACTCATAAAAATAACAATAATAATATATACTTCCTCCGTTTCAAATTACCCGTTTCAAATTTTCTAATTTGATTTCTCATTTTACTTGTCACTTTTTCATTAATCAAGAAGAAACACATTTTTTTTCTTCATATTTTACCCTTTGCATTAATTACTTTTTCTTCAAATTAAAATATAAACATCATTTAATAGGGGTACTATGTTAACTAGCCGTGTTATTAATTTTTTTTTTAATCAATATTAGTCTTAATTTGGGATGGAGGAAATATAATATAGGAAGAATACATCGACAGACCCCTGAATTTTTTAATTTTTTTTCGTATTGGTACCTCAATTAGACCATATACCTATTGAACTCCTTTATCATTCACAAATTGTGTCAATTAAACACAATCTGCTGATGTGGCAAAAAATATACAATGCACGCTAATAATATGGCAAGTTGCAAATCAAATAAAGACACATGACATTTTAAATTAAAATAATCATAAAAATAATTTTTTAATACAATTAAATCTAACCCCCCCTAAAAAAAAAAAAAAAAAGAAAACCCCCATTAATACATTTCACCGCCACTGCTGCCTACCCAATTTTAACCCCCTTCCATTCCAAACACCCTCTTTCCTCGTGTTTGAGCACAAAAAAGACCAAAAAAAAATTATTTTCGTATCTTCTTCTTCACTTGTCTCTAAATTTTATTTCTTTTTTTATATCTTCTTCTTCATTTATCTCTAAATTTTATTTCTTTTTTTTCACCAATAAACCACTCCTTCCAATTTTTTTTGCTTTTCTAAATTTTTTTCTCACTTCTCAAACACAATTTTTTAGTGACAAAAAGAAAACTTAACCTTCACTCCTTCATTTTTCCATCAAAACAATATCCAACAACGATTTCAAATGAAAAAAATAATAGATTTTGGATTTTGAAGAATCAATAATAGGTAATTGAAGAACCAATCAAAAGAAGTCATTGATTGAATTTTACTGTATACAAAAGATATCATTGATTTCAGATGCAATTTGAAGGTATAAAATATTATGTTTAAAGATTTGCAAAAGAGGAAGATGGTGGAGGCATGACAGAGATACAATGAAAAAGATGATAACTCATCTTTTTTATTTAATTCGTTCCATGTGTCTTTTTTTTTTTTACTTGATTGTATTTTTTTTATGTTTAATTTTTTTGATTAATTATGACTTCTGACTCTCCTAGTGGAGAGTGTATTACATATGTCATGTCATGTCAGTAATTGTGTTTAATTGACACGATTTGTAAATGATAAAAGAGTTCAATAGGTACATGGCCTAATTAAGGTGTCAAT